>NW_010198365.1:98072-115387 GCF_000695765.1 Mesitornis unicolor
GAAAATATATTCTCTGGTTTAGCTAAAGCTATAGTGTTTATTTAAGTTAGCAATGCGTGAGTGGTTTGCTAAAGATTATTTTTAAAAGTCACTTCCTAATTGGAAATGAGCCTGTAGTAAGCTTCTCTTCAAGTGAAGAGATCTTTTTTCTTTAAAATTCTGCTTCTGGGTGGTCTGGTTTATTCCCAGCTCCCTCAGAAGCCAATGGGAAGGGATGTTCCATTGTCAACTGGGGACACTTCTGCCTCTCTGTGAAAACAAAGAGCGTATTTCAAGGAGAGAAAGTAGGAATGGAAATATTGTACATTTAGCACATACATAATTGCCAGTCTTGTTATAAGAAAAAGGATTAACTGAGAGTGGATTAGCTAAGTCCAAGAATTTTGCATATTTTATGTAGAGTATAACACCAGGAGGGTCGTGGCAGGCGTTTGCATCTCACACTCACTGTGGAAAATGTTACTTCCTCCAATTAGCATCTATGTTTCTTTAATAATGAAGGGGCCTCAGAAGAATGGTACATTCTACAAAATCTGCATGGTAGGGGAGAAAGGGAGAGTGACAGGCAGGGAAAAGCAGGAAGAAGTGTTGAGTTGGTGATTTTGTCTAAGAGTTCTTTGGGAGGCCACAAAAAGACAAGGCTGAGGTGGCTGACCACTGAGCATGACATGACCAAAGCTTTGTTTGCCCAGGGTATAAATACCTTAGAAGGAACCCGCTCCTGAGATTGTCTGAACATTGCTAACTAGTTTCAACTGATTGATTTTAAGTGTTTGATTTTTCCATTTCATGTTTCTATGGACTTTCCCAGTTCTTGTCTAACTGGGAAAAGAGATGCCATTCCAGTAAATTCCCATTATGACCCCTAGAAGCTGTTGATAAGGCAGAAGAGAACCAGTATTTGGTGCTGATCAGCTCATGTCAGGTCTCTACTAAGTCAGATATGACATATATAACAAAGAAACTCTTTGGTGCTGACAACTTGATTGATGAGGACATTCATTAGTCCTTCCCCCCAAATCTCAGGGTGGAAATAGTGCTGTTTCTTGCATCCTAAACACACTTACCCGAGTATGGAAGATTAGTAAGATGCTTAAGGGCATTCCTACCATTTGAAAGTTACTTGCTTGATATCAGACAGATATCTAATCATTTAGCTGAACTATCCATTTATCCCATGGTAAGTCTATATTTTATATATATTTTAGGCTCAAAACTATTGTCTGAAAGCTCTGCTTTTTGGATCTCTTTGTTTTATGAGTTGATCCTTTTGCTTTCCAAGATCCCTTTGTCTCACTACCATGCATATTCACATCAATGCACAGATACAATTTGCCCATATATAATTTTCATATTTGCTATAAATAACGCAATGTTTGTGGAATTTAATTCTTACAAGAACATTACAGAACTTAAATGACCCAGCGTATATCTATACACTGTGCTCAAAATGCTGGGTTCTGTGACTGGGTTTTCATCAAGAAAATGTGTCAGAGGACTTATGGTTTGCCACAAACAAACAAACAAAAACCCAACAAGCAAAAAAAGAAGTCATAGGGAATCTGCATTTTAGTACTCCCCTCCCTTCAATGGGAGTTTCTGTATTTCTCCTTTCAAGCAGTTGGATACTGCACATTTCTTTCATAGGTGTTAGGTATTTAACTCTCTTCAATCACTGTACAGGGAATGTTCATGCCTCTTTCAGAACAGGTAGTTGCTGGCAATTAGCTAACTTTTTGCAGCTGTGAACCTGAGCATTTCAATTCCTAAGCCCATTTCAGACCTGGCTCTGGATAACTTTGGAAAACAGGATTCAAATTGCTTGTCGGCTTCTGAAAGAATTGTCTTTGCTCCAAGATTTTTTAATATCGAGAAAGGCTTGATTTTAACCTGAGTTTGAAACTAAGGCATTTGTGCTTGCACAACTTTGTGCTTGCACTAAGAGTTAACAGACATAGTAGCTGAGCTGTTGCAATAGAGAAGCCTGAGTCTGCAGTATGTTCATTTCCCGAAACTATTGAGGTTTTTTGTTGTGGATTAATTCATGGATAAGACACTGGATAGGCCCTTCTGATTTATGAAAGACAAATGAACCCATGGGCGAAACTTGCAACATCCATTATAAGACTGGTTCTCAAATACAATGTACTGAATGTGAGAGAGATGGGATTTTTCATACTATGGTTTTCAGCCCTCAAAAGCTGTCGGCAGTTCAGCCAGGGTGTTTGATTACTGCTAAGTGCACACTTTGTGTTGCTGGAAGAGCAAATCCAAAATGGTGATCATGCTAAGCATATGCTTAACATATGTTTGCTTGACCTAAATGCTTTGGTACATATTAAATGCTTTTGAAAATTTTGCAATAATAAAAGTATTCATAACTTTTTTTTTACAACAAATAAACATTTGAATAATGTGAACTATGCAAAATGTATTATAAACTCAATGGCAAAATTTAACTTGTAACTTTAACAGTTCTGCTGATATATTTTCATATTGCTAATTTGTGGATTATATAGTAAAAGTGTTTACGTATCTTCCATTGACATGGGGTAGACTTTTCAAGATCCCACATCTCTTTTACATCTCTCTTTGACCAATATAATTATAGACACTGTATTCTCAATTGAAATTCACAATTTTTTTTTAATAGAAGATCATGACTGACAATATTAATGGTGGTCTAACATGATAAAATGAAATGAAAGACATATAAAATCTCTGTTCGGGTAATATTTAGTCTGAGATATAAAGTGTAATGCTAACAAAAATATCCCTGGGGATGTTTAATTAACTCCAAACTTATTGCTCAAGAATATGTGGGTTTATATGCTGGAGATGCCAGAGCACTTCACTTGCAAAGACCCAGCAACATAATTAACCTACACAAACCATTCAGTGCTGTGAAAACATCTGGGAATCTACTGTTTTGTTAAGCAATAGAATGAGTTTTATATGAAATTCCTCTATTTCCCACAATGCATTTGATTTCTGACAGGGGGGTGTTGCACCCAGGATGTGACTGAGCCCCTGAAGGAAGTAACCTGCACAGCAAGCTCAGATACAGTAATGGGCAGGAAGGCTAGCTGAAAAAACAGGGAACTGCATTGTAATCCCAAACCTGTACAGCACTTGTCACCAGCCCAAATCTGCCAGTAATTCACTATTTCCTCTTGTCCTTCCTGCCCCAGGACCTTTAATCCAGACCATTCGTATTCATCAGGCAGATTATTCCTGGTCTGCACAGTGAGAAAGCCATAAATAAAGCTGAGAAATGGCTAAAGTTGACTGTGAAAGTAGCTGTCTAAGCCTTTTCACCATTTATTACACAATAAGAGGATTTTACATCAGTGATTCACTGCATTTTGTAAGCTGTTGTTATTCCTCCCCTACAAATCCTCTACCTAAGAAACTCTTTTCCCCAGATAGATATAATTTATGCTCAAAAATGACAGGGTGAAACTATTAGCAAGTGAAATTTACTGTATCCAAGTTAAAACAGTTGAAAGTTATGGAAAAATATGATAATCAAATGCTGTGTTATCCAAGGTTGTTGTTTCCTTTTTCTTGAGTGTAATAATCAAAGATTATTTGACTATATTTAAAAATATTGTATATTGTATGTGTATTATTATCCTCTCAGATTATAAATATCTGCCTTAAAATTAATCATTAAGTTTTTTTTGGATATCTTACTCAAACTTAGCAAAAAGTTTAGATCAATAAATTTAAGATTTTTTTTTACATAAACATCTTATTCTACAAGAAAAAAACAGCAACCTACTCTACTAGTTTATTCACACCTAATTTTTAGAAATCAGTATGAGAGCTGAATGCTAATCCTGCCAGGGGAACATTATAGGGACCCTGACAAGTATCTGTCATTTACTGTCAACTAAATCACGCCATTAAGTCTTAGTTTTTCAGTTGGAGAAAATAGTGAGCCATAATAAACAGCAAACGTCCCAAGTGGGTAAAAGGAAGACTATTTCATGTCTTACTCTGACAGCTCAAACTTTGGATCTGTGAAAAACATAATTACTGATAAAGAACCACCCATTTTTTTTCCTGTATCCTCAAGTCATCCTTGCTCAAAGTGACAGGTTCCCTATTAGAGGTAAAAACTTCTGTGACTAAATCTGGATTTAATGAACAGTGACGAGGTACCATTTCTTATTGATGCCCAGGCTGACTGCTTTTCAGGGTACTAATTTTTTCTGTCCTGATCTGCAAATATCGTAGTGTCTTTGCATAGAAGGCAAACTTCAGCAAAGAGACAAAACTCTTCCCCTCACTTAAATATTCTGACAGGACCAAGAAGAAATCCATATTTGACAAGGACTCAAGACAAAGATCTTGGTGAGAAATAATTGTGCTAAATATTTTCAGCTTATAGATCTATCTTTTAATTATTTCTATTTATTTATTCATTCTTCTAATCAACTCTTCTCTGCCTACAACCACCCTCCTAGCCTGTCATTGTCAGGGAACAACCTCTACCCATCGTACTATTGGCAGTATTGCCACACCGTGTCTGTGCAGGGCTCCTGTGCTTTCCTCTGATATGAATCAGATGTGATCAGCCCAACTAGAAAGGAGCTTGACAGCCTGCTCCTTCCCCAGGAGGGCTTTGCACAGTGACAGGAGAAACCCACAGCTGTATGGGGGAAAGCAGAGCATTAGAAGCGGTTACTAATCTCATGTGCTTGTGGGCAAGCCAGGGATTGTCTTGGACTGCCCACAGGATTAGGTTTTTCCACCAGAATATAGGGTATTGTGGCAATTTAATTTCCTTATATGAAGTTGTGAGGGTTATACAAATCTGTTTTTTCTGCATTCAATTTTTAATAAAAGAAAGGGCTCTGTAATCTGTGAGGATTATTAGCAGCATAATAATGAAAAGACACTGACACCACCTCAGCTCCACCGCAGCCTAAGTGAAGACAACCATTAGATCATTTTTAATACCAGAGTTCAAAATGCAGAACATACGAGCTCTGCAGGGCCTGTTCAGCTGACAGCAAATACAGCCTGAGTGTGTTTATGAGGGGGAGAGGCACTCTGCCGTGGGGAATTAGCTTCTCAGAAGCAAGCAGGCTACAGCCAAGTGGTACAACCTTTCCTTCCATGATGATCAGAAGAAAAGCATCAACAGAAAATGACCAGAAGAAAAGGATGGACAGCGAGGGAGGCCACGTTTCTGCAGAGTTTGGTGTGGTGTGGGTCAGTCTTCTCCTGCTACATGGCACCCACTGCAGCAGGCTGCGGTCAAGAGGGAGTACATCTGACTTCTCCAGCCAATCTGCCCACTGAAAGTATGCTTTTCAGAGACATGCTAGAAACATCCAGCTCTCAGTGTCTGCTTGTCAGTGTTGTAGACCCACTTTAGAGAAAAAGAAGGGATAGATACATTCTTCATGTATTTCAGTCTCACACCACATTTCTCTCATCAAAGCCATGTTACTGAAGACAGTAAAGTCAGCAAAGTCAGCCTTTTTTTTTTTTTGTTTTGTACCATTTGCTTAAATTCTGGTTATTTTTTACTTATGCAAAAGTTGGAATGTTTTTTATTTTGCATTTCACATTGCCATTGCTGCAAAGCACTTTTTGCCCACAGAGATCCAGGACTTTAGTTTCTTTTTCTCTTATCTCATGAAACCTGACCCTATAGAAATGCTTTGAGGAGGGCTCCAGAGAGGAACCAAAATGCATGGGAGCAGGACTCTGAGCCAAATGCACCCTACAGCCTTTTCCTAAAGCTATCATACAAAAGAGTGCAGGGTTAATCATGGACATTTCTCAGTTTGTCAAAGTAATGTTTTTCCATTTTGAAAGCACATGGCATTAGAAGACATAAACCTAGATTGGAAATAAATGTGGCCTCTATCTTGAGTTTTTAAGCTAAGAGGTCCTCTAAGAGATCTGAGCTGGAGCTGGCTCTATAGAGTCCCAGAGATTTACAGCTTGATTAAACAGAATGAGTCAAACCATATTGCGTACAACCCTACAGCTTTATTTTCATAATACAGAAGCTATACTGCAAATTATACAATTCATCTCATAAATCATGGATTTTATGATGATTCATAAGCACTGGAAGCAGGATTAAAGTCTTCTTGATAAGTGAATTAATTCTGTAAGTTGCTAGGAATTTGTGGTATAAGCTGTTTGAACCTGTCATTTTGTTGACTGTGAACTGGTATTTAAAAATCAATGTGTGTATGCAGACAGGACATCTCAAGTGAGGTTTTCATGATTATAATGGTGCCCCGGCTATGTTATAGTTAGAGTTTAGTCAGTGTTTCCATTGTAAAGTGCATTTTTCATGTACTTTGCCACATAAACTCAGTCTTGAGTAGATTAGAGTGTTTCTAAATAATAATAGAGAATTAGAATCTTTATAAATCTTAGAATTAAAAAAGGATTTTTAGGAGTGGATTTCTCATTGGAAAAGTTTTCTGGTGCTGGAATAGCCTTTTGGTACAAGGAATGGAATTCAAAGTTTATCACTTGGGATATTTTTTCACTCTTGAATAACTAAATATTAGTCCAGTTTGAAATCGTATTTATTAGGTCCATATGTTCTAATCCATTTGGAGTTTTCAAAAGAAGATATAAATACAATGAAATAATTAGACTTAAATATGTACTTTTTTTCCTCCATTCTTTTATGGACCATGATCTGGCCAAAATCTTATGGACAAATCTGATCCACATTTTAACATTACTGTTACATTCCTGTAGACTTTTGTGCACCTATATGGTGAGAACTCACCCCTAGGGATATGTTTACACTGCAGCCAAATATTTACCCACAGAGTTTATAGAGTTTAAACTCTCTAGCATGGAGTATAATCACTGTGTAGTTGTGGCAATGCAGACCTCAGCTCATGTTAATCTTAAAAACTTGTATGTATAGACAGTTTGTCATAACTTATGAAAAACTCTATGCAACTGCCAGATATCCTGTTCCTCTCACTTGCTCTGGTTAATATAGATTGGATGGGGGTAAAAACGCTGTGCCAAATATTTTGATGGAAATGACCCTCTAATTCTATTATCAAACACCTCAAGATACACTTTGAGGAATATTTTCCTGCAGGATATTGCTCAGCTATTTCTAGACATGACTAAATTGTGCAAAGAATGTGATATGTGGCACGGCTGTTAAACTGTATAAATCTGGGAGATGGAGGGATTACTACTTAGACATAAATATTTTTCTCCAAATATGTATTTATCTTTGGTATGAACAATTAGAAATATTAAGACATTCTTTTTATTTATTATAATTGTAATAATATATTTTGAAAACAGCTTGGAAATACTTAGGAAAAGATACTGTGAGCCAATGGTTTAAAATTATGATACATATCACAGAATTACAGAATATTAGGAGTTGGAAGGGACCTCAAAAGCTCATCCAGTCCAACCTCTGCCAGAGCAGAATCACTCAGACCAGGTCACGCAGGAAGGTGTCCAGATGGATTTTGAATGTCTCCAGAGAAGGAGACTCCACAACCTCTCTGGGCAGCCTGGTCAGTGCTCTGGTACCCTCACAGTGAAAATGTTTTTTCTTATATACAAGTTGAACCTCCTATGCTCCAGCTTGCTAATATATAATTATAGATATAGTTATAATGCCTGGAAATGGCAATGAAAACTGTTCCTATTTTATCATTAACTATCTAAATATAAAGAAAATTACATCCTCTACTTCAAAAAGTCAATCTTATTCTCCATTATTTATGTATTAATCATTCTCCATTATCATGTATTCTGTGTAGTCAAATGTATTGCTCTGTTTAAATGTATTGTTCTGTGAGAGCATGTCATGTTCTCCTTCTGTATCTGTAATGCACATAAATGTGTATAGACAGTGGAACCAGGAGTTTTATATACATATATATAGTCCTTTGAAATAGTGCATCATTTGAAAGATGCTTACACCACTATCTTTTCTCATTTTTCATTAGTAGGACCAGGACTTCTTTCTAGGCTTGTGAAGGGTCAGAGACAGGATTTTGCATGAAAGAGAGATAAGCTGAGGTTCTCTCCATGTCTGTAAGCCTCCTCTGCTCATGACTCGTTGAAGGCAGTTGTTCTGCTTAAGGGAGCTTGAGAAGTGACTGTGAAGTGGCTCATTGGGAATTTAAGGCAGATTGGCTTCCATCAACACAGGACAACATTGAGTGTTTCATGATATCAGCACACTAATGAATTTAACACATTAACCACTTCGTATTTCAGCATACATATTTTACATTTCATCAGTATTTTTATAACTTTTCCTGGTTCTCCTAGGCAGATTTTAGAGTTTGTCCTGACACCTACTACTGCTTTTATTTCCATGTGGACTTAAGAGATGACAGAGAAAGAAGACAAGATCTACACTCAAAGTTTGCAATCTGAGATTTAGGCAGTCCCTTGTAGAAATTCATAAACTGTACAAACGTATTCTACACATTACAGATGATGAAGAGCTGCTTCACTCAGGGAGAGTCTTGGCATGGCAAACACATGAAGTCTGTAAAAGCAGGTTGTTTCTTTTTTCTGACACTGTTATTTTCTTATCTGATGGGAGCTCATTTCCAAATAGCTGCCAAAATGTGGGTGTGATCCAAATTGAATTCTAGCCTTGCTGGGGTCTAAATGCAGATCAAGACATTGCATCTTTTGCCTATTGCTAAAAAAGTTACATATTTGTCAAATATCTGTGTGTCTTGGAGAGAGTTTCTTACTTCTGAAAATCAGGCCACTGATAGTTGGCACACACACTTGAGAACCTGGGCCAAATGATATCATTACCAATCATTATCTAATGCATTGAGTGAGAGGAATAAGTAATGGATTGGGAAAACTTAAGCTTAGCAATTTCTTGTTCATTTATTGTCAATTTTCTCATCCCATGCCCTACGCTAATGCTGAGAATCTGTGCTGGACATAGCCCACATACATTTCTGTGTGAGAATAAGCAAAAATTATGAAGCAGATTGATTTATTTAGAAAACCTATTTGTGTCCTAAGGGATATAATGAAATAAACAAATAAAAACCCCTAAGACAAGAGGAAGTCTGGGTGCAGGAAGAGAGGGAGGGAGCAGAAGGAAAGAATATAAGTATCTCTTGGCTGATACACCCGTGTTGACAGTTTTTTTTCCAAAAAATGTGCCTAGCTATTTCTTCATTCTGTGTATTTTCAAATCAGTTCCGTATAATACTGTGGCTTGTTAGAAATGTTAACACACCTGCCCTTTCCAATGTAAACTATGATGGGGTGACTTTTCCCTCAACATCTTAATGTCAATTCAACACTAAGGCATTATTCACAGGGAATTCCCCCTGCTCTTGGAGTCTATAATTGAATGATACTGTTAACTGAGCAATCTAGCCTTTTAATGGATATTTGTCTTGGTTTCACTGAACCAGGAAAAATGAAAGAATTCAGATCCAAGAACCATATAGAGTGCACCAAGGGTGCTAAGTTAAAGAAAACAAAAGTACTGCAGAAGTTGTTTTCTAGATGTGAAAAATGTTACAGTATTTCAAAACATTATTATCACACTAAACCAACTTGCAATTCCAAAATCCTTGTCAGTCCCAGGCCGCCTGTTATCTTATGTAATATCTCATAGTGATCTTTTTGTGTATGTGCAACTTCTTTCATTTAAGAATGCATGATAACTGATGCAAGTTAAAAGGGAAAAAAAATCAAAACAAAATCTTTCTCCTGACTTTTTTGCAATTAGTATTTTGCTGATTTCTTTTCCAACATGGTACACTCAAGTGAACAAGCAAAGCTTTGCAGTCACCACTTGCATATTTACTCGAAAACTTCTAATGTCAGTTGTTTATGTGCTTTCTGAGATACTTGAGTGACACAGAGAATGATACTTCTCTGCTCTAGAGCTGAGATTACAGTCAACACTTATGCAAAATGCAAAATATATATTGCTCAGTAGCATCAGGAATACTGTATAAAGATCTGAGTTCTAATATTTAATGAAAGCAGGAAGGAATAGCTTCTGTCCAACCTGAAAAAATTTTGGTGTCCAGATATATAAAGAAATCAGGAAAGTAATTTAGTTAAGGCTCTGCATTGCCCTTTTTCTTTAAATATTGAAAATCTATTTGTCCTACCTGAGTTTACTGATAGAACATACTCAGATTTACACTTGGTTGTATAATTTATCCTTTTTGTATGCTTAATTTCTGATCAAAGGAACTTGCTCTGAAAAGCCAAAATCTGATTAATATGATCAGCACTGGTTTACCACAGGCTGTGGGTTCAGATCTATCATAAACTAGAAAACTTTGGAAAAGTTATATTATAATTTTATTATTTTTTTTTCAGCTTTGCCTGAACATGTTTGTTGTTTCTCAGATTGAATAAAGAAAATAAATTCTGAAAACTGTCAAAGTGAAAATAGTCGACAATTTATCACATGATGACAAGGATACACCAAAGTGAGGAAAAAGTTACTTTTCCCAAGTGGGGCTCAGAATACTACCAGTTATTAACAGATGTTCCAGTGTCATTTACCAAAACGAGCTATTGAGACCCCCTGCCTGACCCACAGCTGTCAGAAAGAGGGTACCTGAGCATTAGCCAGTGTTATCACCATATATGTGAGAACGAGAACTTGCTATGCAGGCTGAAACAGAAGCACTAGGAAAGAATGTGTATTTACAACCCTGTTCTCCTTTTGATTTGTATTTTTTTATTCTGGAGGAAGTTAAATCCACTACCACTTCTAACAGAGGCTTTGAGACAAAATCTGCCTCAGGAGATCATCAGATAGACAGCTTTGGATTGGAACTGCTCTGGGTTAGCAGCCCACTTTCTGTAATTTTATTGTCAAGTTTGTGACTTTATTGGCTCTCTTTGTGGTTAAGTGTTGTTCCTATTCATTTAAATGTTTTTCTTTGCAGCATTTCCTTCAGGGGCTACAGCCTGCATTGAGAGTATGGAAACTATTTCCCCAGATGGAGCCAATGAATGTACTGAGACCTAATAATATACGTATCCTCTTGCAATTCACAGCAGATTCCAGTAAACACTGGCTTTCATCTGAATGCTTGAGTACACCACTTTCCAGAGCTCTTGGCAAGAATGACGTGAGTGGGAGGAGAGCATATCCATATCTTGTCATTTATCTGTGCAGGAGGAATCTGAGCTGATTTTCTGAGCCTTACTTGACCGCTGACCACAACAGGCAGTTCTGTATTTAACTCTGCCAGAGAGATATAGAGATGAAATACTAATTTTTTCATGTTTGTTTGGTTGTTTTTTTTTTCCTTTTTTTCACAAGCAGGATCCAAACTCTTCTTTAGCTGCTGGCTCCTAATCTCACACTTTGTGCTTTATATTTGGGTCCACTGTCAGCAGTAGCAGTCATAAAAGAGTGACATGGTTTAGATAGCATTGAACAGCAATTTCAGCTCTGTCTTGCAGTCCCCCAGGTGACCCAGCACATCCTTAGGTTATGGTATGCTGGGAGCAAACAGCTCACAGTAACCTCGGCATCAGAAGCTGGGTGTATTGTACTAGGTTTTTCATCTATGGAAGTGCAGAATAAAGCCTATTCTGGCCTGGACATTAAAATGAAGCCCCTCAAAGGCAGTTAAAACATAAATAATCTTCACTGCAGTGAGCACTAACTGCTCAAGGAAGCTTTTCTCAGGTGCAGTATCATGCACATGGAGGGAAGTACTATGTATAATCACCTTCAGATAAACAGATCACATTTGTCCTTCTGGGGTATAAGAAGCTCAATACCCTCTCAAATAAATCACATCCTTCACTGGTGTGAAGTCTATATTCTCACTCCCATCTATTTTTATTTCCTTTATAGGGACATTTTCTGGCAGATCCTTATTCTGAAGGAGTATCTTGTGTCCCAATCTTAGATACAGTTTTTAACTTCACTAACAAAATTTTACTTAATTTAGGAGTTAGTGTTTTACTAGCAGTTTTTCACCTGAGTTATTCCCTGAAGATTTTTCTGCAATTCATAAACATTATTTATTATTCATAAAAAGTAGAGACCCAGCATATTGCATTATCAAGCTCTTAAGATCTCAGAGAATTTTCCTTGAAACACAGTAAATGTCATTCTAAGTACTGATAAAGTCTGTGTCCTAAAGGGTTTACCTTTAGATTCAGATTTTTGATTGGTCAGGTGTCCAGTTTAACTTTTGCAAATCATGCTCTGTTGTCTAAATTTAGACAGAGCTGCAGATTGACTTCATCAAAACACAAGACTTGTTTGTTGAAGTAGCACATGCTGCAACTGCTAAAACGAATTTACTATACCTTGCAAGTGAGATATGCTATTCTACACAAATAATAAAGTAAATCCTTCTCTATTGAGAATGTGAGACTGTTTTACTGCTGGAAAAGTATTTCTGCTTTCAGACAAGTGCCCTTGGCTTATACCTAAATTGTTCATTATGACAGACTGTAGCTTCAGTGAACTTGGCAGTCTCCTTATTTTCTATGTAGTTTGCCTTTGGCAAAGAGCAAGACGTACACGTCTTTGCCCTACCTGTAGCCTTCCACACATCTTCGTGACAGCTCTCTCGCCTCCTGTTTTATTCTAACATGCAGTAACATTGAAAGTAAGTGATGACAAAATATATGGTACATGTTAGTCAGCTTGCAGTGTAACGTTGTGAAGTGTCTGATGGTTCAAGGATTAAGAATGCTATGTATTAGCAAAACAACTGAGTGATAATTAGTTGACTCTTCTTGTATGACATGTCTGTTCATTTGCTGCAGAGAGGAAAACAAAAATACAGATGGAAATTTTAAATAAGAAGAGTTTATTTTGTTATATCATGTTAATTTTCATAATATGGTGCCATTTCTTTCATGACTTCTTTCATTATCCTAAAATGAAATATTTGAGTGTAGTACAAAGCATTGTAAAAATATAGTTGCACCAAAAAAACCCCTCTCTTCCCATTCAATTTGAGTATTATGTGGTTGCCTTTAACTGTATTGTCATAAGTGTAGTGCTAGTTCTTTATTTGTCTTCCTGCTCTGGGCTTCAGTGGAATGAGTTCCTGTACTTAATGGCTTTGCAGGTTTGTGATATTTGTTCAGCATGTTTGCTAAGCAATGAGCGCTTAGCATTTGTCATCTGGCATCTTTCATTTTCTTTCCCCAGAGCACTTTAAAAAGGCCGCATTTTGTTCGGGGGAGGGAGGGGGAAGTACCTTGGCATATTTTGTATACTTTCAGAGATACGATGCATTTAGACACACATGTGTGTGGGAAACTCTTGTGAATGTAGCCTGTTGCAACGAAAGAATATATTTTCTCTCTTGTCTTCAGACACAATAGTGGGAAGAAATATTTTTGAATAAAATCAGAATAAGAAGTGAAAGAATCAATATCACCACTCTTCTTGTTCAGCAGCCTTCAGACCAACTTTTGTTTTAAAGTAATTCCTGGTGCCTGTACACCACAAAAATGGAGTCAGTTCTGGAGGGACACCTGTTTCTGCAGCTAAAATAGCCATGTTGATTAGCCATGGTTAATGGTCCAAAGTCCCAGCTTCCATGAGGCATTTCATTTAGGCTGGCACACCTGGCTCTTAGCAACACTGCTCATTAATTCGATCATGCAGAAGCTGGCTTAGACTTTAGAGGGCTATGGACACAATATAATTTACTGCTTAGGAAGATGTTGGAGGAAGAGCGAGCAGTTAAGTGAATGTATTTATAATCATCTTCTGTTGGAAACAGCTCACACACAGAATGGGATGATGAGGTCACTGAGGAAAGTTTTTTGTAATTCTGACTAGATTTATATCGGTTTCAGAGTGGGAGGTACAATTCATTTAGCAAGTGCCTATTTTTTGGGCTCCAAATGTTCTCTGTTGTTTAACCATGCACAAAGCACAGGGTCAAAGTCTTAGTCCTGATCACAGTTAACACCAAGATGGGTTCTGGCTTCCTAATCAGGCTTGTGAACGAAGAAAGTGTGCTTCTAATTTTGCTCCTAACTCACTGCTCTTAGTGTTCTGGGACAATCGACAAAAATGCTCAATATATCTTTATAAATTAAGGCAGTCCCTTGCAGAAGAATGCACCATGTTTTATAGAGGACCTTCAGTTTTATAAAATAATTTACAATTTGGAAATTCAAAGAATAAAGAACCAGGTCATGTTCTGCTGATCATGGGCCAAATTAACTATCTTTTTATTTTCCTTTACATGATCTACTAAAACTGTTCATGCCCAATACTGCTTCCTAGTATTTCCAGGCATTTTCTTTCATCTCTCACGCCTTCTAATATGACCATTGCTCTTGTGGTTCAGATACTTGAAATGGATTGAAAGAAAGAAGTCTGACTCCAAAATGCTAGAGGTGTTTCATCAAACTCTAGACTGCACCCTTATAAGAATGACAAAAAATATTATTTGCTTAATTAATAAAATGTTAAAAATAACTATATATATATGTCTTATGATTTTTACTTTGATCAATGCTTATTGCTGAATATTTGTACTGCTTCCACCTCCAACTTGCCCTGTGATTTGGATAAACTGTGCTGTGAATTTTGGAATTTGTGAGGACTTGACAGGGGTTAATCGTATGGAGACTCTCTTCTCACAATGATTTTTCTAACTTCCTTTTGAAGAGAAATATAGGCCAGGGTTTCCCATGTTTCCTATGCTTCCCACATTTCCTATCTCCAAATCTTTCTTTGGACTCTGTTTCATTCTTCTGAAGCTGCCCAAGACAAAGCTAGAGTTTTGGCCTATTGGTAAAGCTATCTGAAGTTTTTAGTAATTAGTGTTAGGGGTAACTCTTGTAGGCAATGTGTCTAGGAATTGTATGCAAGTATGCTATATAATCCATATGCTTTTAAAATTTTTAAATCATAATTAAAATCTGCAGAATGCTTGAATATACTTTTATAATGTATGACACAATGAAGGTATATTTAAATGTGAAAAAAAAGAATGCTTCTGAAAACGCTCTATTGTACAGTTTAATGTCAAATCATACTTGATGTCAGCTTTGAAATGTAGACCACTTGAAACGAGACAGCATTATGTTGAATATTAAGTATTTTACTTTTGACATTGATACTGTGCTTTTTTCCATCTGCCTTTGCTTCTACTGTGACCTATGTCTCCTGGAAAGGAAGAATCGTTAATCAACAAATTGTGCACAAGTTGAAAGGATTTTAATAACTAAAAAGTGATGGAATTTATTCAGGTCCTTGGTTTTATAAGAGAAATATTTTGTGGAAGAAGTGTTTGATGAGACCAATGATTTTACAGAATGGAGCTGAACACTGTAAAGAGTTTGGTCCTGAACTGCTTTTCACCCTTCTCTGAAAGCTGTTCTGTGGTCAAACAACATTTTATCTTGCATATTTCATAACTAGTCTGTCTGTACTTTTCACCACTTTTTTACACTTTGATCTGATAACTCTGGGAGCAGTCTGGTTTTCTGGGGTTATTGTGTTCCAGCTGCACTTTGGTCGTTGGGAGTCAGCACGGTTTCTTCACTTATCAGCCATTTATTTTAGTTAAACCCAGCTGAAATTTGTACAAGTGAAAATATCTTCAATTGATGATGAAAGTCCAGAACAAAAGTAAATAAAATTGTTAAGCAGGTGGCTGCAGGTCAGCCCCAGTGCTGCTCTCATGTACGTGGGGTGCAGCCTGGCTGAATACCTGAATGACCCCCCATCACCTTGACTGGATCAGCCTCCTCCGGTTCATGGAGTGTGCTTCACCAATCTACCTACGCAGCTCTCAGCACTGGCCTCTAAAATCCCAGAGAGATTTGGACTTTGGGAAATAAGACTTTAATGCAGTTATGGAAAAATCCTGACTGCCTCAAAGTCAGCAGTTCCTTTGATTCCACAGACGCAGGGATTTTCCTGCACTTTTTAAACTGCTAACCAAAAACCTGGCTGAACTCTGGATCTTCACCTATACTTTTCTTCTCAAGTATGTGCTTAGAGTAACTTTTACTAACAAATTGTAATATATTAAAATATCACAGTACAGATAACTGGATTCTCACTTTAATAAGAAAATATATATTTTTAATATCTTTTCAGGGAATTCAACTAATTCTGGAATTAACAGACATATTCAGTACATTTTGAAAAGGTGTTGTTTTACAAGATGTTTATCAGACATTGAGAATATAATACTTGATGTAAACATAAACAATGGCAAAAAGCAAGATACTTTTTTGACTTCAGTTTACAGGTTGAGATAATCTATATCCCCCAATGTCCCATAAAATGCAACACAAACCATCTCCACTAGCTTGAGCTCCTGCTGGCTAGTTTTCATGGATACACACAAAACTCCATGGATCTAACTATAATATCCTATTATCTATTAATTCATTTTGATTGGTTTAGATGATTGAAATAGCACACATAAAATATAAATCCTTTATGAATTCTCACATTAAAAAAATCTCACTTTCTTCTTGTTTGAAATTACTCACAGGGGTCATGCCACTGAACAATTGTAGTTTTCTGTGTTGCTGATAATATTCTGCTGTGGTTGAGAACAGTGAAGTCCTTCTAGTTCTCAAGTCCTTTAGTAAAGTATTTCCATGAGACCGTTTCATTTGAAGTCCTTAAAGGAAGCACAAGAACTTGCCCAGATACAACCTGTTGAAATACTCAGAATAGTCATTATTTGTTTTATGGTTTGCAGCTTGGAAAATAAATATAGTAATCTATTTTGGGTATTCTTTCATCTCTGAGCATCACAGTACATAATAACTGTTACAGGTCTTGAATCATGAGAAAGTCTGAAACATCATTATCAGTGAAACTCTACTAGTGCTAATACGAAGACCATACCCTAGGGTTTTCATATGCTTCTCAGTGGTATTTTGGCCACCTTGGGTACACTTCCTGTTAGCCAGCTTGCCCTAGGTCGAATTTCTTCTGAGTGCTCCATAGTACTTACAACCTATTTAGCTATTTGTGATGACTTCTGCTACACAAACTCTATACATAATGAAATACAGACTTAACACCTGGGAATGTCTATATGTGATACAATTAGAACAATATGAATGTTCAAGGCAAATGAGTATAGGGTCACAAGCTATATTTTTTTTAAAGTTGTAAACTCTGTTAACATATATTTTTTTCCCGAATCATGGCATTTAGAGTTAAAAATATTAGCAGTACAATAAGAACATGCAAAAACTGAGGTAAAATCTAAATTTTTGGCTCTCTTGTGAATATGCTTATTTTCCTGTAAAAAGTCAGTAACATTTTTGTTACCAGCAGTCTGGGGATTATAGACGTTAAC
>NW_010198365.1:115418-123592 GCF_000695765.1 Mesitornis unicolor
CTTTTGCTACAGGTATATTATGGGAGGAATTGTGTTTCTCCGGTGACGGTGAATGCTGTAACTTTTGGGTTACATGCATTGTGGTATGGCTATAAATTCTGCAAAAGAGTACGGAAGCTGTTGGCAAACAAACAATATATTATTCCTACATATAGCATGAACAATAGAATTAGAAAAATGTTGTGATGGATTGGTTTTTGCTGGAAAAAACTGATTCAGTGAAATGAAATCATTTTGCAGGAACACATTAATTTTTCTGAAATCTCTGACAGACTCCAATCTCCAAGTCAGGCAAACTGGGCCTCCCTGCTGGTTCATGGGGCTCCCTACTAGCAGGAGCATCTGAATCCTTTAGCCATATATTCAGCCAACTGGCTCTATGGCTTGGAATTTTTGAAATATACCATTCTATTCTCTCAAAACAAAATGTTTTGAAAATTTCCGTTCCATGGAAAAGCTCAAATTTATGAATTTAATTCCAGTTTGAGGTAAACGCCTTTTATTGGAAGAGAAATTTATTACTGAAAGGGTATCTCTGTTCTTCCAAAGCCCCAAAATTTCAAAGGTTTTGGCTGCAAGTGCCATCAGCTGGCAGATTTTACAAATCCCTTATACAGCTTTATTAGCAAAGTGCATACTTGTCACCACTGTGTAATTCTATCCTGAATTTACATCTCTAGCTTGAAATGGAATCTACTCAGAGGAAATGTGGATGAGAACCTAGGAATTAGTTTTCAACTTACTCACTGTCTAAGGAAAAGAGTAAGTGTTCTTCCTTTGACTGTTCACGCTATAAACTGTAGTGAGATCATTAACGTTGTCTTTATTTTCAGTATTGAGTTTAATTCTCCAGCTTTCTTTTATTAATTCCATGTGGAGTGAATAGAGACATTCATTAAGTAGCAAAGATTTTGCAGAACATTCCCCATTGAAAGTCATAAGAGATAATAGTGATAGATAAAACTTTAATTGAAAAATTCGGCAGCTGAGTACTTAAGTCCACAATGTCGTTGTAGTCTATTTTAGCTCTGTTACAATGTCATGAGTTTTCCAGTTTTTCACTGCAGTCTTTTGTATGTTGCCAGATTTGGTGGTCTTCCTAACGCTTGGAACCCCAATTTCATCTTTCCTGTCCAAAAAAAAAAAAAGTAAATATTCAGAGATAGACCTAAAATAGAACCAATGAGACTCTGAAAATTTATCTCACACATCTGCAGTTTTATCTCTGCCCCTTTAGAAGAAACAGGCAGGAACTGAAGATTCAAGACTAAACAGTAAAGACAAGATGTTAAAAAAAAAGAGCATCATGTCTTCCTAAAGTCATAAAGAAGAACAGTTAATGAAGAAATGGAAACTTAGGGCAAAACTTGCTATGTTTTCCAGTCCTAATAGAATTAATCTTTGAAGTTTTTTCTGATGATTTTGCACATGGGAAAAATGTAATATTTATCTGATGTAGACATAAAGATTCTAGCTTTTTGTGAAAAATGAAATTAGCATTTTTATTTGACATTAAAAAAATCACTTATGAGAATATTCTACCAACACAGAATTATAGTTTGATTAAAACAAGAGGAAAATGTTACTCAGCAAGCAACAATGGAAATGTTTCAATATTTGCCAAATTCTATTTTCCCCCTCCCCAGTTTATCATAAAAATATCAAGAAGTCAAGCCAGACATTTTGGACAGTTTGATAAACTTCCTGGTATTGTTCTCCATAACCATAAGGCAGGCGGGAGCTCCAGCCCTGAAGAAGACGTTGTGATGCTCTGGCTGACAGAGATTTGAACGTCTCCACCCAATTGATTCCTGTGGCTGGTTAAAAACTGTTACTGCTTGGTTTCTACAAGGGCTTCAGCCAGACGCAACCCATCCCATCCTGGCTGCTGGGACCTGAACTCAAACAGCTCTGAAAAACAATGCATAGTGTTTATCTCCCTTCTTAGGCATCTGTTACAGTGTTCCCAGGTATATATATAAGGTGTGGTACTGCTTTAGTGTTTGTGTAGACACTCTGGAAAAGAGAAGTTTGGACTGAATTTAGAGTAAATGACACTGAACTGATACACTGTGAACTCAAAAATTATAGGATAAAACAGTAGTAGTGTCATTGCCATGAAGTGTGGAGGGAATCAATAAGATAGTTAACAAAATCAATATTCAGTTCATAATAGGATAACCATTCAAAATAACATTTAATGTATGCACGTTATTGCCACTCTGCCTCCATCTGTATTAGATAAAGTAAGAACAATAGGTTTTTTTACTAAAGAGACAAAACCAAAAAACTATTTAGAAGTGGAGAGACATCTGGTTGGATTCCTCTGTCATTAGTACATACAATCCTGTAATACAGTGCACAAAATGAAATATTTTCTTCTTACACTAAGGAAGAAGTGTGGGAAGACTATGGCCCAGTTAACCCATCATTTATCCTTGTTGGACCAGTTAAAATCAAATTTTCGCATACCTGCCATACTCCTTATAACGTTGATATTAGAGTGAAAATACACAAAACAGAAATGCAGCAAGGCATCAGTTCTAAGGAAACAAAGGTAAAAGAAAGTTTGGCTGTTCTTCAGTAGCCTTGAATCTGTTCTTTTCTCTGATCATTGAAACACTTTCTGCATAATTGGTGCAATAAGTTTTGAGCTGTTTCTTTTCAAAATGGATTTAAATTTAATATGCTGGAAAAAATTACTTCATCTGTCAACTTAAGCAGGACTGGGTGGGTTTAAGATTCTGGGAACGTGTCTGTTGTTTGGGGCACATTAGAGTTCACCTTGTTAGTGCTTGTTAAAACTGGAGCTGATGTCAATTCTGGAAATGATTACAAACCTGACAAAACAAGTTAGTGGTCTCTGAAATGATTCCAAAAAGAGATATCAAAGTAAGTATTCTATTTATAAAGTCAGTAGAGAGAAGCTTCTTTACTATAAACAAGTATGTGTGGATAGTCTTTCTGATCTGATTCAGCATTGTCAGTAAATTTTTTGCTCTTTGTACCTTTTTTCTTTATTCCCACATTGCTTTCTGTATATCTGTAGGGGGTGGGAGGTGTCTACATTTCATGCCATTTCCTTCAAACCTGTCAAGCTTATTCCTCTAAGAAGCTATGCAAGACTGCTTAATCCTTTCAGCTCATTACCTGATTTGTGAGTTTAGTGCCACGTGTTCAAGATAAATTTTCCTAAGCTTCAAATGATTGGACTGCTTGATTATTGTGATGTGTATTGCACTGTGACCAATGTGCAACTTCTGTTGATATTCATTGATACTTAGGACTATGAGGATGTCCCAGAAGTCCTTGTGGGCATACCCAGATATTATGTTTTGGTTTTACCTATTTTCAAGATTCTTTATTAACTTTGGAAAATTCTCTCTTCACAGCCCACTGTCTCTAAAGGCAGATATTAGGGTAGAATACACTATTTGGATGTACTGATGATGAAGTGTTAATTAACCACATCTCTCATGTTGATAAACATTGTACCTTCCTGACAGAGATCAGAGTCATGTAGAAAAACCATGTCACAGGATCAATCACAGAATTTGAAGTGAGTCTTTTGTCCTTGGTAGCTAGTGATAGGACAAGGGGAAATAGCCTTAAGTTGCACCAGGTGAAGTTTAGGTTGGATATTAGGAAAAATTTCTTTACAGAAGGGGTTGTCAAGCACTGGAACAGGCTGCTCAGGGAATTGGTGGTGTCACCATTCCTAGAGGTGTTTAAGAGATGAGTATAAGTTGTGCTTAGGGACATGTTTTAGTGGCGGACTTAGTAGGGCTGGATCGATGGTTGGACTTGATGATCTTAAAGGTCCTTTCCAACCCACACCATTCTAATCACAGAATCACAGAATGGTTGAGGTTGGAAGAACCCTCTGGAGGACATCTTGTCCAACCTCTACCAACTCGAAATGGGCCACCAAGAGCCAGTTGCCCAGGACCATCTGTTGACAGCGTTCAAATATCTCCAGGGATGGCTGCACCACAGCCTCCCTGGACAACCTGTGTCAGTGCTTGGTCACCCTCACAGTAAAAAACTGTTTCCTGATGTTCAGACAGAACCTTCTACATTTCAGTTTGTTCCGATTGGGTCCCTCAAAGTAGTTCAATGTGGAGGCTTAGTACTTCTCTGGGTAGTTTCTAAGGTTTCTTTTAGCAGTTTGTTCTTATTCCCTAGCCCATAGTTAAACCAGGGAAAGGTGCCAGGAAAGCGAATTCTGGGGAAAAGAAATATCAAGAATAGCTTTAACTTTTCAAAGAAGAGAACTTCCATAGCTCTTTTCAACCTGACACTGACAAAAATCACAATTGTTTCTCTGTGGAGGGTTGTACCACATGTGCAGTATCTGGTATGAAACACTATTTCTGGGTAGGTTGCCTGATACTTAAACAATTAAACAAGTGGCCACTGGATGTGCTATAAAGTTGATCTGCATAACACATCTATTGTGTTTAGAACGTACTGGACACACTGCTCACTACGTCACTATCTTTGTATCTCATGTGCTCATAACTTTCATCAGGATGTCCAAGAAAGTAATCTGTAAGTCTTAGGTAGGAGCCCTATTTCCCATAGGTGGCAGACACGCATCCAGCAAAAGGATGGCAGCTGTGAATCAACTCATCAATCAGCCGTGCAGCAGCTCTACTCCAGTAAACCAGGATGCTGATGCTATGCTAAATGCACCTTATCCTTTCAGACAGATGAAACTCTAGAAATGGCAAGGACACCCAGAAATACCAAGGTCAAAAAAAATATTTGGCTGCTGTTCTGTTATTCTACAGAACAGAGCAGCTATCAGCATTGTTATAGCCAATGTTTCATGGGCCACCTCTGAGAATGTGCTGCCTACTTTAGATCATCATCCATGATTTTTAGTGTCCACTGAAATATTCCTTATAGGAAAGAACAGGATTGTACAAATCAATTCAGAGGCTGCACGCTACCAGCATAAAAACCAATGTGTTTGTTGATAAAGTAAGAATGGCAGTTTCACAAGTAAATAAAATTGTGCAAAATCCTTACTAGGCTTTTGTTATTTGATCCTCTCACCTTTTTACATTGCAAATAAAATTTAAAATTGAATTGTGGCAAACAGTGCAAATCAAAACTGTCAATCAGCTTTATCCAGAAGTAAAAAGAATTACATTTCACATGTGATATACTATCTGATGTAGTAAAAATAAAATTAATTCCTCTTGCATACAGTAATTTATTTCCAACTAATAGGATGTACTGGAACTATCTAGTTTACACTCCTTTTCCACATGCATCACAGTAATTTTCTGCATTCAGAAAAAGATGTCAGCCCTGTAATCTATTTAATAATACATACATATTTGCAGATATGTGTTTTGAGACTGTACCCCATGTGTGCAATATTCAGATGTGGCTGTAACCTTCAAGGAAATCTGGGTATCTCTTTTCATTTTCAAATCACTTCCATTCACATTCTTCCACACAGCAGATGCTCAAAGGCAATTATTCAAGAAAAACAAGTAAAAATATGTCTTGCTTGCTGCAAGCCATGCTACAGTGCTCTGACCCTGGAATGCACTGCAACACAATGTGATATGTCTGCATCCTGAAGGTATAAGAGAAAAAAGCTCAAACAGAAAATGGTAAGCCAAGTGTAATGATGAATTGTGACGATAGGAATCCCTCTTATTCATGTCTTCAGACCCAAAGAAAGCCCCAGGAAAAATCATTCAAAGTCCATTTTCTCTCTACAGTTTTGTGGATTCATTTTTGTCAACCAAATTTACATTGAGAGAAATATAAGAAGATTCTTGGAGTCAACTAATAGATCAGAAAAGGAACAGCTCACACTCCTATATGTTGTAAATGTTAGTAAAAAACATCTATCATTCTGGGCAAGACGGCTCTTAAAGCCACTGGTTTATAGTAGGTTGTCCGAAACATAGGCACTGAATGTCAGAACAGGCTGCAGTCATTGAAGTATGCGTTATTTGAAAGTGAATGGGTAAACATTTGCTTCTTCAGTATGTTCAGCAAGCATCACAGTAACTGTGGCAATACTTCTCTGCCCTTGTAGTCAACTGTCAAGGATTTTGAATGTAGACAATGAAAGCTATACCTGAAATTAGATTGCTCCATGGGTAGAAAATGTCACTTGGTGAAGGATGGGCTGGTGAGAGACCTGTTATTCTGTTTCGCCAGGTTCTCCAGCATAAAACCAGGTTCATTTCTTCTGCTGCTGAAAGAATTTATCTTCCTAACTTGGCCTATGCTGCCTAAGAGTGAGACATTGAACATGGACAAGCAGCTTCTGCCGAAATAAATCTTAAAATGGTCCCTTGCTCACCTCTGAAATCTGAAAAATGTGACCATTCAACAGTCGGTTTACATCCCTTGCTCTCTTCTCTTGCACAATAACAGGCAGCTTTGCCAGCTATAGTGGCTTTTGTGTTCTGTGTTACTCCAGGTAAAGGAGTCACTACTGAAATACACTCCACTTACAGGAATTCTCAAATTTCAGGCACTGTGTTGGAGCTGTGGCTAGGCAAATGGAGAATATATTTCTTCCAGGACCTTTGCAGGAAATCTGTGGAGTTTCATTAAAAAATCAAACATAAAGCAGAGGCTTTTTGCTCCCATAAATCGGTCACTCCTCCCTGTTTTATAGAGATAGGAGGTACACACTCCATGCATCCTAATGGATACACATGGATATCATGTAATAAAGAGAAAGACTACATGTAACCATAGGGTGCATCTCAGCACTGAGTAGGAGAGCATACCTTAGGTAAACATTATATTGAAATTACAAGCAGGGAACAGAGAGAAAGTAAAACTTTCCATACTCCTTCACCTGTGCTCTGGACATTGATTCAGCAGATGCAAGATATTTCTAATCTATTCCTAATTTACATGGCCAGGCCTACCACCTAAATTTCTTCATTAACAGGAGGTTTTGGTGCTCTTCTAAGGCAGAGCTCTTCACTAACTTAACTTGGTTGGCATTGGCTCTGTGTTGTTGGTACAAGGTTGGATGGGGTATTCTGTGTACATCCACATTGGCCAAGAAGTGCATATCCTTCAGCCAATGCTGATCAGGGCATGCATTGGACAATGCTAAATTGTGGCATAGAGTTGAGGTTTCAGATCCTCAGATCTGAAATAGATTTGCCATAAATTATGCCTGAACACAACCCTCCATCCCACAAGAGTCAAGCACTTGAAAAACGGGGGAGGAATGCTCACAATCCTTTTACAGCTTTCCTCTCTGTAATCAGTAAGTACATTGCTATGGACAGGATTTCTTGTCAGTGAAGTTCTCACTGCCAGCTCCAAGCTTCATTTTCTAGGGGAAAATTTTGCAAAAACCATGTCAGCACTGTAACAGCTAATTAACAATGAATGAAGGTCTAGACTAATGAATGTCTTATTTAACCTGCACTGTAAAAATATTGTATTGCTTCAATTATGAGAAAAATTTATTACATTTGTCTTCCACATTGTACAAATTAAGCAAAAAATATGGCTTTTTGAAGGTGTTTTACATTAATTTAAAAAGTAACTTTAAACTTTAAACTTTACATTGCTCCAGGATTATATGGCATTCCATGATTAGGTTATTTTAAGTCTACTTTTTAGTTCCTTTTCATTTTTGTCAGTATTTATTTTTCAATCAACAGATTAGGTTTGCTCTGAAATCACCCTGATTTGGATACAGTTGTTTCCTTTTGCCTTCTGTCTCTTTATGAATAGATGAAGAGCAATTGATTATGTTTACTGACTATGTCTAAACCTCCTGTTAAGAAGAAACATCTGGAAAAACTGAAACTTTCGCTAGAAACTAATGTTTGACTATTGTTGGCAGCCAAGTCTGTTTACAGATAAAAGGCATGGGTGTAACTTTCATATAAAATTATTTTCTTAACTTAGGAAACTAAAGATAGAACTGTCCCAGTACAGGAACACAACGATCCAGGGTCTGATCCAGAATCACACTTAAGATACCATATGTGGCACTTGTTCTGCTAAGCCTGAAGCTAATCCATTATCACAGTTTCAACAGCACTGATATATTTGACCATGGAAATTTGTGATTCACCCCTCTGGTTTACACATATGCTTGCCCACCATAATTTCATGATATATCTATATTAAGCATGTCCACAGTGGACATCTGAAGGGAAAGA
>NW_010198365.1:123623-128002 GCF_000695765.1 Mesitornis unicolor
TTGAAAATGGTTACTCATCTTTCACTACAAAAACTCAAATTCTCCTTGGTCCATGCATGAACAAAAGGGCAATGGGTGTCTGGGCTGATTTCTGTTCTTGTGCATTGTCAGTACTCATTGTTTATTATGTTCTTAATCCTACTGTTATAAAGGATTTGGAAGGATCCTATTTTCTGTACTACATTTACTCAGAAGCAGAGTAAGGTTTGAGAATCAACTCCAAATATCTTGACTAGAAGACTGAATATTTTGTCCCAAAATAGTATGTCTTTCTCATAAGATACTGAAGTTGTCACACAGTTCTCCTGTGCTTAACATGTAAAACTGAAACTTTCATTAGGGCAACATACGAATTGACTATTTGCAGACTGACCAGCTAATTACTTTATTTATTTCTCTACAGTTAGGCATTACCTAAACCTAAATTTGGCAATTATTTTTGTTGTTTTTAACTAATTTCTGCATCCTGATGAAACAGCTGCACTATGCCGGTAACCTGATGGCCAGTTATTTGATTAATATGAACATAGTTTAAAGAAAACCAAACAACCCTTAGGTGTATTTAAGAAAAAAAACCCTGGTTTTTAATAATTTGCTTATATTGTCTCAGATAATACACCAGCTTGTTGAGACAATTCAAAACTGAACGGTCTGAATGAATTCTTCAAGTCTTACAAGGCTAACATTCAGCTTTGGGAATACACAATTTTTTCCTCTCACACTAAAGAAATTTAACATATGTATTCTCATAGCTAATACTACTACATGAGTGAGAGTTTTTAAATAATACCTTTGCTTTTAAACTATTTGTCCCTGCTAACATGTGATTCAGTTTAACTGAAAGTTCATTTTACAAAGAAATGTAATAGGTACTTCATATAAACCCCAAATCTAAGCCAAACAGTGGTTCAGACACCTTCACAGTTCAGATTTTAATGCTGTTTTAATTGATTTTTAGTTAGACGGCAGTCCGTAGAGGATTCTCTACTTTCACACTGCAGTAGTTTGTATTACTTTCTGTAGTTTCAGGGTCCATTTTAGGTGCAGGCAGCCCTTTAATCAGTCAGACTTCAATAAGCAGAAACGTGAGGAAGAGAAACACTTTCAACATTTTCAGTTTGATTAGACAATTTGTCACTTATATCTAAATAGCTAAAACCAGATCTTTATAGCTCAAAAAAGAGAGAGAATGCAAAGAAAACTGATGAAAGGCTTTGAGAAAAGACTTTCCAGATGGAAGGTTTAAGTGATAAATACAGATTTTGAAGATAATGGGTACATATATAAATATGGGAGGGGGTGGAGGGAGAGAAACTGCAAATGGTGAGACTTCAATGTGCACTAACAGCCACAAGGTGTTACACACACCACGAGTGCTACAGCAGATGGAAAAATAAGAACAGAACAAGTGGGGATTCAGAGGAAAAGTAAAATAAAAAATGGGAGACAGCTTTCTAAGGCAATAGAAAGAGAATTCAGGACAGAATGGGACACAATGTTGAGAACTGTCCAAATTTACCAAATGCTACAGAAACGGGTGAAGCTCTGTGTGGGGCTCCATGAGGGAATCTGCTGAACAAAGCTGAGAAAATCAAAGCTGAGAAATCAGGGCAAGTGGGAAAGAACAGACACAAACAGGCAATAAAAGAAAGGTAGAGAATGAAAATTCTGAGGAAGAATATGGCAGAATGAAACACCCTCCTCTATGCCCTAAAACACCTGTGGCAAAGATTTCTTCCTTCAGAGAGAGAAAAATTGGACTCAGAGTGATTTAATTGCAAGACACAGGATAAACCCAAAAACAGAGGCATTGCTTCAGCCACTGTTGGCTGGTATATGTCATATGATACATTCAGAAGGACCATTTTGGCCCTAAAATTTATGAATCTTCACAAGATGTGTAACTTGATGACAAAAATAAATGCCTATTTGCAACTGTTAACAGCCTTTTTAAACATTAGGTTGTTTCTTAACATTTGGTATAACAATTGTCCTATTTTTAATAGGGAAGATATTATATCTAATTCCATCTAGAAGCAAAACAAAATAGATTCCTATAACCTTAACAAACACAAATGTTCATTTAGCTCTCTGCAGTGTTACATCTGGAAATCTTTGAAGCAAAGCGTAAAAACAAATACCACACAAAACCTTCTCTCAAAGAGAAAAGATGAGATCTGTCTAGTGTCTAAATGCTGGAATAAGCTTTTTCTGCTCCTTTACACAATTGATTCACAATCTCATTTGCAAATTTCAGAAATTTGCTGAGACTCTCTCTTCTCATTTACTCTAGTATTGCCTTTCTTTGGCCTTTTATTTGATACTAATGACAATGAGTTTCATAGGTTTTCAGCATTTCCAACAGAAAATTTCAGTAGGTCTTCAGGCAAGAGCAGCCCCATGTGCTGGGAAATTTGATATAAACCGAAATATAGATAACTAGGAGCAGAGCGAAATGGCCATATGTATGTAATATTGGCACGGGGCTAACAGAAACCCTGAAAACCTGTCTGAAAAAAAATGACTGCATGGTTATTGTTTTTATTCTCTTAAGTTTGTTGCTTTTCTTCATGTTTGCCACTTTCTTCTAATTGTTAAGTGAAATGTTGTGGCAGTGAATTCTCAGGTCCTTTTGGCTCTATTTGTTTGCTGGGTGAGGTAGTACCTTTTTTTTTAACCTCCCTCTACCCTTTACTGTCCTGTTACTTTCACTTTGTTTTGGTTATGCTAACAAAGACAGTGCATAAACTCCAGACTGTGTTAAAACACTGTGTTCACATATAAATATTTTTAGCTTACTTGAACTGTAGCTCTATGGAAATACCAGATAAACACTCAAAATCAGAATTGAGCCTCTGCACTGAGGGGACTTCAACTACTTACAGCTCAGATATGAGCAAGGGCATGTCCTGAAACAGCTTTGTTCATGTGTCGGTGAATCAGGCAGAGATTTACTCCTTTTGTTTTTCAAATACAGTAAATTAAGCAGCCTGAAGTTCACCTGCCCTCTCAAAATGCAGCCTGATGCAGGACATGTAAATAGTTGTTCCCTACGTGACTTCTTATGAAACTCACATAGGCAGTGAGCAAAACTCCAGGAAGATTACATTGCTTCACCCCAATAAAATCTGTATTTTACAGCAAAGGAGGGTTGGTTATTTTGGGGGAGTTTTGCGAGGGCTGTATGTTTTGGTTTATTTATTCATCAATATTTAAGCCCTTTTACTTCTAAGAGAGCCATGGGAACACTTGAGAACTGTTCACTGTTGAAAGAGGAGTGTATGCATTGAGCAAATGTGTGTTGTTAAGATTAGACTACTGTCAGCCAAGGTTAACTAAGATGTAAGATTTCATGTACAGTTTGCAGTGCTTGTTCAAAGAGATCAAGATTGATTGCTTGTTGCTATATTTGAATGGAGTGTTATTTTTCCTATTTTTGCTGCTATCAAAGTCAGGAATACTTCTGGACTCTCAAAATACTTCTTTTTCCAATTCAATTGCATTGCATTGTATTTGATGCTGGCCTCAATTTTTTTTTTTAAGTGTTTGTTTTTTTTTCTTGTCAGGCTGCTACACCAGTTAGGCTGCTGGTCTATCCAGCATTTTTCTTTTTCCAGAATGTGCATATACGCATGGACGCATAGATGTTTATGGATATCTGGTCTCTCTGTGGGCTCAGACTGCAAGTATTTGCACAACTGGGAGAAATATCCTCAACTGTAAGTGTTCTGAGTTCCTGCACATAACTCTGAAGGCCAGGTGCAGTGCAGGTTTCTAGGAAATGGTAAGTTTTCAGGAGATAAGATACTCCTGTATTTGGATCCATAAAGGTTGCTTTCACTAGGAAGAGAGCTAGAGATCCGATGTTACACATAGTTTACTGTTCCTGTATTCTGAAATCATATAGATGATTTAGATCCCTGAAAGCTCAGTAATTCCTAAGCACGCTGCAAAAAGATCTGGTTTAGATGGACACTTACCCACTGTCCTCACTGGATCCTGGTATCAAATTCTAAGTTGACTATGTGATGTGAGACTGAGGACTCTTTCTGCCCTTTTCTTTAAGCTGTCCACATAACTTTAAAAATTATTTTTTGGATCTCATTGAAAATTTTAATTGGTCCCCTAAGGAAATGGAGCTGATGTGAATGCACTGTTAGTCTACTCACTTATCATTCTCTTTGCTGATCTGTCAACCAATTTCATCCAAATCAGATGAGGGGAAAAGATCTGAGAGACATTCAAATACTGTGATTTTAAAGAAAAACATCAGCATGAATAGTGAAAGCATGTTACTCTTATTTAGCCAAATAGTTGGAAGTCAGGAGAGGAAGCTGGGATGTTCTGATCAAAGATACAAGAAGCAAGTGATACCGTGT
>NW_010198365.1:128033-165396 GCF_000695765.1 Mesitornis unicolor
GGAATTTTTAAAGGGTTTGGTAGAGAAACCAGAAAGAGATGGATGATGGATTACTGTAGTGGTAAATAACAGTGCAAACGGCAACAAATACATAGGAAATTCAGCTTTATCTGTTCTGCTGTTCATGGATACATTCAATTTTTAATGTCATCAATAGAAACACATTTCAATTAAATTCCCCTTTTCCATACTAACAGGAAGACTTTTAAGTGCAGCTCAATTATAAATGTGTTTATCTGTGTAAGAAAGCATAAAAAAGGGAGCTGAATCTATCAATAAAGTCAGGTGGGTCTTTTTCAGAGGGACCTGGTTCTAATTGGAGTATCTTTTTTTCTCTCATAAATCAATAAAATTATGGAAAGACACCACTGAATCTAAAGTGAGGTCTGCAGTTTTTTACACTGCAGCCTCTTAGGGTAAAACCTTTCAGGTCAATATATTTTCTGTACCATAAGTCCACGGTAAATTACGACAATAATTAGGAGAATAGGGCCTCATATTGCAATTTCTTGTAAAATATCTCTAAATGTACATAGCATTAATTACTCAAAGAATAACATCTTAAAAAGAAACCAAAAAAAAACCAAAATAAATTGTTCAGACAGTTAGCAATAGATCTCCTAAATATGAAATGTAACATCAGATACTAGTTGTAAGCTAGATAGTGTTTTAAACTCAAGAACTGAATCCTTTACCCTGATGACTGATTGAAGGTTGGTTTCTCACCTTTGAGCTTCACACCAAGAGTTTCAAGGAATCATTATTTCATTGCATTTTGTTACGACTTTAGAGGCTAAGGCTTATCTTCAATAGCGAACCACCATAGATCTCAAACAGTTGAGAATATCATGTTCTCCAGATTCTTCAGAACTATTGCGACAGTCAATTGTATAGTGAAAGTATATGGTCACCAGATGGCCTTATTTGTTTGACGTATAAACTGGCTGCATGAGACAAAGAATGTCCCTTTTTGTTTTGGTGTACAAACATTGCATGGATGCCATATGAGCACTAGGTCCTATGGCCAGTCTGTCATGCAAAACAACTGCTTTGTTTCCTCAGCCTAAATCATTGCATTTTCTTTTCCAGTAAGTCCAAAGGTAATTTTCATTTGGACGCAGATGTTCTATGTTTTATTACTTGGTCATAGGCATCTCAGACAGATAGGAAAAAAATATTTTCCTTCTTTTTCTTATTGGACTAATCAGATGGTATAATGCAATGAACAATGATTAGAGAAGCACATTGACATTAACTTTCTGACTTCTATAACGTCTTCTACTAGAATTTCAGTTTTAGGGAGGACTCCTCATACATCCTCCATAAAGTTCCTCAGAAGCTCCTTTACAGTTCACTTATATGAAAATGTATATATAATTTAGTTTTTTCTGCTACGGTGTTATATTCTGTGAATGCTTCATTTAGATCTACAGTTTCTCTTGTACTCTTCCTGTTCCTGACATATTTGAGCAATATATATTATAAATTCTTATGTCTTTTGCAAATTTTTTCTCAGATGTTTCTTTGACATGCTATATTCTGATTTTATATTTAACCTGCTTCAGTTTATGGTTCTGATTTCTATAAGCAACTATTTCTGTGTCGCTCCCTTACCTAGCCATGTATATCTTTTTTTTGTCCACCGAACTCCTCTCCCCCACTCCAGTTTCTACACTTCCTGTTCTGGTTTAGTTGAAGTAGAAGAGATTATTACAATAGAAGATATTGAAATGAACAAGAGCTGCCATAGTTTAAAAAAAGAAAACATATGCTAGAGATTGATAGATTGGAGGGGGATTCATTTCATGGAACTGGGGCTATCAAAAAGTAAAGTGTCTGGTTTACTGGCTTCCTTTATAGTCATGGAAGAGAGAGGATCATCTCCAGAAGGTGATTCTTCTCATCCAAAAAGTCTTGAAAGTGCATACTCCTCTTTGTAAACTAAGGACAGAGTTTAAGAGAGTGGGTTGAAACTGGGGCTTAGTAACTGGGTTGCTGAAGTTAGGTGAGATATGGGATCATGACTCACATGTGTTGATCACTTCCTTATTTGTGTCCTTGGATTAATTCAGTCTGAGGAATTAACTGAATATGTGGTTTTCATTGGCTTAGGTAAAGTTATAGAGCAAGAAAATACAGTATTTTCTACTTTCTCAATTTGCAGCAGACACACCTCTTTCGAAATAGGTCATTTTATTACTTCAATTTAATGAAATTATTTACTGATTCAACCATTCTGCAGGTCTAGCTTTGCCGTAGATCTCCTGGCGAAAAATTCCTTGGCAGTATTACAAATGGGAACAGTACAATTCAGACACCTCGCTAAGAAAAATGGGTAGCATTTCTGTCAGCTGTCAAGCCCTTACATCACGAATAAATCCTGAGGAGGAAAGTTTCCTTTCCACGACGGCTGGTAGGTGTCTCAGATTCTCAGCCTGAGAAGAGCTTCTGTTCTCTGGCTGCGTTATGCAGTCACGTCAGCTTCATACCTACCAGTGTACAGAGAACCCGGGTACAATGAATCATTCAGTCCTCTGCACATGGAAGGAAATACTTGGACGGATGAAGGCAGGATAGAATTTCACTTAGAGCTGCATTAATTTCCCTGAAATTTTCTTAAAAAAACAGTGTAATGCTGTTTTTAGTGTGTTCTATTTGTCATTCAGAAACACAACACATTAGCAGCTTTGAACTCCCAGGCACTAAAAATATTTAAGTTGCATAAGCAGACTGAGAGAAGGACTGAATGATGCTTTCAAACTAAAAATATTCTTAAGCATCTTTCCAGTGCTACAGCTAAATAGTGCAGTTCTTGTAAAGGACAGAGCTATAGACATTGAGACAGCCAATCTATACTAGAGAGAGTAAAGAGGCAACTGAACCAAGATAAATATTCAAACAGACCTGCAAGTTTGAGAAAGAAGAATTTTGTATTTTTTTATAAAATGTGCCATTAACCCTAAGAATTTTTCTTTTTCTATTCTTTTTCTTTGAATTTGTAGATATTTGCACAGGCTGTTTTATTCATTCTTCATTTTTTGTCATTAGTCACTTATTTCAATAAGAACCTTTTTAACTGAATTTTCACTAATATATAACATCAGGCAAGTACTGGCATACTATATCAAGGATTTTATTTTTAAAATGCCAATCATAACAAAATCTTTAAAAGAGATTTGTTTCTTAAAATTCTGTGCGCAGTGTTAACAAAATACATGCTCTGAAAGGGAAACTATAATTGAAATAAATCTTTGAGGAGCATTTACGAGCCAGCCAAATAAAGTGAATGTCTGTTACCTCACTCTAAATTTAATCCAGCCTTCTTTCATAGTTTCAGTCAGAAAACCCCCAAACCTCTGCTAGAGGGGAAAACAAACATATGTAGCCAAATTAACATGAATAGTTATAAAACTAATAATTGTACAACAGAAAGATCTTGGAGAAATGTGAAATGTGAAGTTTAAATGTAAAATCTTCAAATGCAAGCAAAATAAAGAAAAAAAAGATGGTCCTAATTAGCAACAGACATAGACATGAAATAAAATGCGGAGGGGCAGAGGATATAGGAAAGTATTTCAAATATGTTAGCACTTTAAAATGTCAGACAGTTTGAGACCGTTATGGAGAATTTATTCCTTGATTTGGAAAACCTAAGAGACATGCAATGAAATCCACAGTAGCACTTCTACAATGAAGTAGAATAGCAGAAGGAGTCGAGCGTAGCAGTAACATAATCTTGTATTTAGTAATTTTGAATTCCTACAAAGAGAGCGATTAATGGTTTTCTTAAACCTCTGGGGGTGGAAATGAAGGAGAAAATCTCAAAGGAAATATTTTGTTGTAATGTTAGCCTGGTAATTGCAATTTTTAGTTTTCAAGAACAACAATTTCAAAACAAAACAAAGCCATTCAAAATTTTAACAAATGACTGCTTCACTGAAAGTCTTGAAAAAGTGTTGTAAGAACATTGAGATGCAATGTATCTCATAGCATCACATTAATATTTACTCAAAGTCATTATCTCTAATATAATACTTGAAACCTGCAATTAGATTTTAAAATAATTATTCATAGAGATGTATGAGTAGAATATATATATCTATATATCACCAGTATGTTGTATGCTGCTATAGCTCTCTCATCATTCTGTATATGTGCTGGTCTCGAGGCTGTTAGAGATACTACTTGAGGAAGGCTGAGGGCTGTTTATTTCTTTGAGAAGACAGAATTTTTGTTCTAATTGTGAGATGACACATTTAACGATGCACTATCTCTAAACACTAAATAATTTTTACTTCTAGTATTTTCCTTTTTTCCCTAGGGTAAATCGCAAATACTTTGCTCTTCTTCCTTTGAATTCTGGTATCTGGCAGAAGCAATCCATTTAACTTAATGACCCCAGATATTTCAGACACATGAAGAGTGTAATCCTCTGCAGCTCCTTTTTTATAAGCAAAACCTGTGAATCTGTGAGCCAGTGAAGTGAAGAAGAGATGGAATTTTACTTGGAAAATGTAGTTGACCATATATCGCTATAAGAACATCTCACTCTGTTAAGAAAGAGGGTCTCTGGAATTATTCTGTTTATTTTTTCAGCTCAGAAATGTGGTGAAACATTTCCTCCAGACCGTGGATCCACTTAGGAACTTTCCTGTTCCCTGGTGTTGAGGGAGCAGTCAGGTCAGCACCACCACCTGTTCCTCCATTAAGACATGCATTGATGAGCCCCGTTCTTTATTTCTGCAGGTTGGCTGGGGAGAAATTTATCAGGCAATGGCAGATCCTTTGAACCATCTCCTAGCTTGAGCTATGGATCTCATTACGGGTGGGGTTTTTCTAAACAATCTCAGTGATTTAGGAGCATGGATTTCTATTGATTTTTGATGGCTCATGTGAAAACTGGAGTCATTTGTAAACCTACAAAAATCCCTTTCAGAATTTTCCTGCTGATAGTCAGATTTGGCATATTCTAGATGTATCCTTATTGGCAAGATCATTCAGGGTAACTAGAGTTCACCACATTGTCACAGCTTAAGTGAACTTTTAACCTATTTTTGCCAGGTTATATAAACCTCCTGCCTTATTTCAGTCATGTGAGAAATTTTGTTGGTGTGTGTCCAGGAATTTGTAAAATTGACCTGAGACCTGATGTGGAGCACCAGTGTAACATGAAGAATAAGTATTATGCATTAATTAAAAAAAAATAAAATGACTAGAGAAATTGCATTCCTGAAGTTGCTGGTTTAGCAGTTCTCAGTTACTTTTGTAGCAAAACCTGTTTCCAGGAGGAAGGTTCATGAAAAATATTTTCACTGTGACAGCTGATGAGGCACAAGAAAGTCCAAAAGTGTTCATGCCTCATCCTCTGAGCAGCAACACTGAAGACTGGGTGAAAACGTCATTCTTTTGATGACAAAATTCTCACTTACTTCATCATAACCAGGTTTTCACCCTAAGTCATCACTGAGCAGACTGGGCAGTCATGCCCCTCAGTGCTCATTTTCTAGTCTTTATTCTGACAATATTTATTGCATCTGAAACACCCTGTTTCAATTTCTCTTCATTTGAGATTACCTTTGTTTACATTTCATGGGACTGAATAGCACAGGGACATGGAAATACAAAATCATTTTTGAAGCAGAGACACAAAAAAGTCAAGGATTTGGCTGCAATGGTAGAAGCTTTGCACAAGCCTTGTACATGTGGAGTACGTTTTTGGGATGATGTTAGTAAGCACTGCTCATAATATAGGGTTGTAATTAATAAAAATAATGTTGAATGTAATAATTTAAAGTTTAAATCCACAAGCAAATTTTCACTACCAATACTGCTTTTAAGTCCAAGTACATCAAAGTACATAAACTTCTCATTGTGTTAGACTAAACTGATTGGAGTCAGTTTTTTCTTCTTTTAATCAGAATTTCAGTATGCTTCTTGCAAAATGTATTGAAATATGAAAAGCTGGTTAGCATCCCATCAGCTAACAAGAACCTGAAGCTGGCTGTGTCTTTATTCCTAGTTAATTAAAACACAAGTCTCCCTTTATTCCAACTGTGGGAATACATATTAAGTATGTGTGATAGACTTCGTACACAAACTGCTGTCCCTGTTATAGTGGTATCTGGCCTATGGTGCTTGAAATCACTGCAGTTCACCCAAAGCACAATATTAATGAGAGTGCATTACCCTCGCTCTTTAGGGTATCTGTGACTGGCAAAGCCCTTCTGTCCTTAGGCTTCCTCCAATATCTTGCCTATTCAGAGGACTGCGTCTTCGGGCAAGGAAATCTCCTTCGGGATCTGAACAAATCTCTTCCCAAAGGGAGCAAGCAAGGGTAGATTTTGCTCTGAGGACAGTCCTTTTGATAATAAAAAAATTAGTTACAATTGATTCTGGGACCTCTTTGGTAGATGATGTGATGCTGCTATTGCATTCTTTATGACAGAGAGGAAAGAACAGTCCTGAGGGGAAAGAAAGCCAAAGAAAAAGTTAATAAAGTACAACTGAGAAAAGAAAAAAGTGGCCATAGATTTTGATTAATTGCAAATTTCTGCTCTCCTCTCAGTCATCTTGTATATATTTGGAGTCCTCAGACTTGCCAGGTGAGACTAATAGGAAAGTGATTCTGTTTTATTAAAACCTATGTCTATGTGGAAGTTAATGAGGTGGAAATGAGTTACCTTCAGCAACAAATTTTCCAAGTTTTCATTTTTTACCAGAATTAATTAGCCTAGAGGCATCTCTGCTACTGCAGCTCGGCAGGGCTCTAACCCAGTCTGGGGCCTCTGCACAACACGATTTCAGCTCCATCTTGGTCACTTCCACCACAGCGTCCCACTGCACAAGGGTGTATATACTTTTGTCCTCCAGCACTGTCATCATGATCCTTCAGCAATGTGGCAAAAAAAAAAAAGCAGCAGCTTTCTAATCTCACAGGAAAATCCTGTTGATGGCCTGGGTGAAGCTCAGAAGACAGACCCAGATTTTATGTCTCACATTAGGTTCTTGGAGACATGTGCCCTCTGATGATGGGTGCTTAATGGTGGAGATTTTAATTTATCATGAAAGAAGGCACCAGGCCCAGCACCTACAGATGCAGGAAGATGTCTTGCCAGAGCACTGGGCCTTGCTCTGAAAGGACTCATTGTCCCTGTCCTCACCAACTCCTTTCTCAGCAGCTTCTGCTATTGCTGGCACGAGCATCAAGGAGCCATTGCACTATGGAGGTGCAAGGAACCTTTCTGTTTTCTTCCCTACAGATGGATGTCTCCATAGGGCTGGTTTCATATAAGCCTAGGATTTTACAGGTCTGATCTGAACCCAAGACTGCAAATATTATACAGGCAGATCTCCATGGAAGTCCAGTAACAGGCTACTGGCTGAACCAGTTTCCACTTGGAGGCTGGTGCAACCATGGAGCAGGTGTGAATGCAGACATTGTATCCACCAGAATGAGCAATGTTTTCTTTAAAAAAAATAACTAAAAAAATTAATATATGGCACATAGCAATTTTGAGACATTTTCTTTGCAGATTCTGTAATGCGTTTAACGAGATTGGAAAAGCAAAATAAAATAAACAAACAAGTAATGAGAAAAACAAAGACCTACTGTAGATTTAAGAAACCTGTAGGATTAAAAGGGTGGTCTCCCCTTTCATCACACTACAACCTGCTTGCTTAGTGTCTGCCAGGAAAGTGTTTAAATTTCCTGTGGCTTGAGAAATGGCCAATCTTTACAAAGAAGGAGATATTTATCTGACCAGCCAAGATCTTAGAATGTCAATACCTGGCTGTGCTAATAAATAAATAAACAAATATGGACACACTCGCACACATCATCTTGGATGGCAGCCTACTGCTGTGTAGCTAGATTTAAATCACAAGGGATTCAAATCCTGTCTTGTTTAAAAAATTAAAGTTTCTTCTCAGACATAATTGTTTCCAATGACCTATTAAACCAAAGTTTGCTATAAATGTTTGTCATACTGCAAAAATGATTGACTTGTTGTATTTAGTTCTGGTAAAACTCAGTAAGAAATATGAAAGTAAGGAAGAAAAATAACTAAAAGTATCTTCAGGAGCTTGCAAACTTTCATCCTTCTGTTGCATTTACAAATCCAGCAGACAGTAGCAAGGGGTTATTGTCAAATTTTTCTGTCCCCATCTACTTCCTGAATGACATGTGTACAGCCTATGACTCTCATTCTAGTAGACACCTACGGAAGAACTCTTCTCACTCATCCTGAGGCATCTCTGGTGTAACCATCCAGGCTTCTTTTATAGGCAGTAAAGAGAAGTATGACATGACTGTTCGGATCTGTCTCAGTGAAGTCCTTAAGATGAGACGATTGTACTTGAAGAGGTAGTATCCCTTCACCAGGAAATCTAAACAGTGAGGCTTCACTCTGAATACTCTTACATTTAGATAAATGATCCCAGGAGCCTGACTGATCATGATGATTGCAAATCTATTTCAAGGGGAGTCAGTGAAGCATTGTAATGTAAATTGAGAATTCATCTGGGAGCAGTGCACCTTATCTGTCCAAGAGACAGAATTTTACCCCTGCTCAACTAACCCATCTTCCCATGCCCTGGAAGATCAGCAGGGGCAAGGAGTAGGAGAAGTTTTACCCTTAGACTCCTCCACTGAGCTGGAGAAAGGTTGTGTGACTGGACTTGTCACACAAGGATATTGATTTGTTCAGAGACACTCTCCTTTCACTAACACTCTACAATGAGAGCTCCTTGTTCCAGTTTAACTCTCACATCTAAAGCAACGTGTGTCACAGGACATATGGATGATGAAAAGTTCAGTTTTCTTCCTTAGTTGCATGTGGAGGCAGGTAACGGAAGAGTTTTAGAAACTCAGAATTCAAAGACCAGGGGAAGAAATGTCATTTTCAAGTGAATTTTGGCGCTTTCTGAAGTGAAACAGCTTTTGAGTGAGACACACTAAAAGAGCCACCCCAACACTCAGCACTCTGCAAAACATGAAGACTAACATGATCACCTGTCATGCTGAGCACAAACACAAGGTGAGTCTCCACTAGCTTGAGGCTTTCCATCTTTTTTGAAATTTTAGGATTTTTGAAATGGGATTAGCGCAGAGCCAGGGTAACCCATGACAGAAAAAGACAGCAGAAACTCCTCTGCTTGGCAGCAAAGCTCCTTTCTGCATTCGAGGAGGCACAGGGTTTGTATTACACAGGGGGAGTGAAGCTGTATGTTACCTTTCCTCCAGAATACCCATTAAGGGGCAGTTCCCTCCCAGTATAGGCAAGTATATCCTTGCATTTTTGTCATAATCCATGACACTCAAAGGTACTGCATGCTGGAGAGGGACATGGGACAAATGTCATGGGACAAATAGCACAGTGGCCTAACACGCAGTTTCTCTGTGTAAGCTAAGCACTTCAATAGTGCAATACTACTCTCATTTTATTAACAGAAGAAAAAAAAATATACATTTTTTTACTTAATGTAAATATTTTCCTTCTGTTCCTCTCCCTTTGAAAATATTTAAATATTAAATGGGAATATTTCAAAATACAAAATTAAAATAAATCAAATCTGCAAAAGCAATGATATGCTTTCATACTACTCGATGCTGATGGCAGAAGGGAGAAATTTTTCACTTGCTCCTGCCTTACAGTTAAATCTTTTGAGGTAGCAAGTCTTCCTTAAATTAAAAGATGAAACACACTGTAAAGGAGTGCTGGTTGGCAGGCCTGCTCTGTCTTTGGAGCACACTTAATCTATACCAGGAGAAAGTTTGGAGTTCAGTGAACGCTCCTGTATCCAAATCCCTTCCACAGCATACAGCTACAGCAGTGCTATTTGAAAAGCAGAACAGTCTTCAGAGACCAATTGCAAAATTTTGCGGAGTCCCCATAGGAGCCGTCAATATTGACTGTGTTTTTACAGTTGCTTCTCCAAGATAATAATGCATGTGACTGCATCTACCTTAAAAAAGCTTCCCTTCTAGTTTTATGTGTTTTCTTGATCTCACTTAAGCTTTACCTTTGCATTCAGCCCTTGTCTAATTTTATTTTGTATACTTTTTTCAGATTTTTTTTTAATTTGACAGCTGTTCTGCATTAATCTAAATGAAAATGATTTTTTCCTTCTCTGCTTTGATTATGTTCAACTGATGTTTTTAATTTATCTTCTTTAAAACAGTATCAGTGTAATTATAAATACCTACATTTCCCCAAAATATTGATTCCTTGTAATATGCATTTCTTTCTGTTCACCTGGCAGCTGTTTTTAATGCACACTTATGTAGAAGCACCACTCGAATTTCTGAGGCTCTTAATATGGGATTTGAAAACTCCACAGCTTATAAAACAGTCAGTTTTGGATAATGATCAGTCCAAAGAGGCCATATGGGGACACTAGGGGCACTGGGGAATTATTTCTTATGGAATTGAAAGAAATGGAAAAGTTGGATAACCACTTACTGAAATTGCCTGTGATAAATTAGGTGACATTCTGGAAGAAATTGACAACGTTGTGTCATTTCCGTTGTGATAGTTTTGAAGTGAAGCACAAATGAAGGAAGAAAACCAGGAGATTAGTCACATATGTGCTTGATATGTTTCTGACCCAGGAATAAATCTGCCCACTTTGAGGGGTGTGAGTTTACATCAGAGAAAGCCTGTCGGTTTTTTTGACCTCCAAAAATACTGAAGCAGTTGCCAACACCAAGTTTTCAGATCCTTTTGTTTTCTTCAAGTGCTTTCACCTTCATATGTTTTTCCATGCCACTCCCAATGGAATGATTTCCTTAGCCAGAACTCCAAGATCCTTCTTCATTTAGGGTCTGATTCAAAACCCATTTAAGTCAATGGAAAGACTTTCATTGACTTTAGTGGGCTTTGAACCAGTCCTCACATTCCTCCGGAATACACTTTTCCTTCCATGGTGCTTAGAGAAAACAGTGTCAGTCTTGCATAGCCCAGAAAAAAGAAGAAATTCAGGAGGCCAAACATACACAGAGAAGCTGTCTTGGTATAGATATAGGATTGTTACTACTCCACAATAACTATGTGTAAATATATTCTATTTTGGAAAAAAAATAATTTAAAAAAATAGTTAAAAATCACTATATTCTTTTTTCCTCCTCAAGTGTTAGTTAGTTATCTATGGTTATGCTGCTCAACCAGTCTAAGCAGGAGAGTCTCAAGATGTCTCTTAATGTATTCTTACCAGACTTTTGTGTTTTTTAACCTTATACTCTGTGGGCCTTCTGTCTTTCAAATACTGTGAATAGATAAATAACAAAACATGGCAAAAGCCTGCACTTCGAGGGAATAATTACTTTATAGCCATCAGGCTGGCTGTCTTCTGTAGTGACCATTGGTCCTTGAGAGGATCTTGACCACTGGCCTGTCACACAGCTGCTCTAGCCAAGTGCCTATGTATGCATCAGTTCATCCGTTCTCCATGAGAGGATGCCTTATCATAGATCCAGTGACAGTACTTACACTTCTATTGCAATCACAAGGAATTTAGGAGTGCTACGTCTAAGCACACGCAATTCCACATCTAGTCAAAGTGGAAATGGAGACCTCGGAGGGACAGTGTAGAGGGTGGGAGGTAAGAGTAGGCAGGCGTCAGTGCCTTGAAGCAAGAGTCGTTATGCACAAACTGGTAGGCAGAATCTGAGTACAGCCCCAGGAATAACAAAACCCTCAAAAAACTGTTGGACGTTGGTCTTTATTTCTGGAGAAGTAATTTTGTAGGCTTCGGTTAGGGTCAGTCTTTAAGTTTTCGCAGTACTGATGGTTTGGCCAGAGTTTTTGTGGAAGTGGAAAGTCAAGGCACCATCCAACACATTTCAGGAGTGCTACGTTTTGAGCAGGAGAAGGGAGCTGAACTCTGCATTTATTGACTTCCAAAGTAACTTCCTTATGATAAAACTACTTTGAGACTAAGTAATGCAGCAAATATATTAATTTATTGGGAACAATCAATTCACAATAAACCAAACTAATTTGCTAGAATTCTTGATCAAGAGCTTGGTAATTCACACTTAGTAGTTTGACTTTTTACACTGATTCATAACTATGGAAAAGAAAATTTCTGATCCATTATTTCTTATTCTTGGAATAGAAACATGGATCTACATTCTTGTTACATAGATCAATTTGCATATTGTTCCCCTTATTCCTCCTTCAAAAACTGAGATATTTGTTAAAGAATTTAGAAGAAACTAATTTATCATCACTAAACTATGGAGTGTGATGGCTCAAAGACAGAATCACAGGCAGTATCATTATACACACCTGGTCATAAGGGAAATGTAGCAATCTTATTAGAGATCTATAGAAAGTAGATATAGGTAGGTGTCTTTGATGACTGCCAGGCATTATATGATAATGAACGCCCTTTATAAACAAATACTGAGTCATCAGCTTTGATGTTGAAGAAGTGAAGATTATGATCAATTTATATAAGAACTAATTTAATTTTATCTCATGGTGGTGACTCACCTTTCTCCCACACAACTTAGTGGCTTCTAACTCTCCTATTGTTTTATTCTTGTACTGTAAGTCGCAAAGAAATTTACAACTTAAATGTCTGTGCTTTATGTTTCTACAAAACAATACAATAAGGAAATTGTTCCTAAACAAATTTAGAAGGGTAGGGAGCCAAGAGACAACAAACCAATTCAAAAGACATTTTGAGGACATTGATGTTTTATTTCTAAATAACCTGTTTATGTTAAAAAACATCCTGAATATTTCCACATCAGTGTTATACTTAATAAAGACTCTCTCTTACCTACCATATGGGCTTACACACTTTCACAAGAAAACTCTTAGACCATGATGAATGGTTGGAGTGAAGACTTGCATTTCAGGTTCAAGGACTAAATAGGGAGACATATATCTAGAACAACAGGAGACATTTACTCTCCTGGAGAATCTCCTATGGAGATTTTATTCTGGCTTGTCTGTCACCTCCTAGCATCAGAAATATCAGATGCTGGAGGGAGGGCAATAGTGTTTCCTCCAAAGTTGCTATACTTCTCCCAGCCAAGATCTCAATATTTGGCTTGAAGAGGTTCACTTGACTGTCTATCTGTCTTCAATGATATTGTCATTTTATTCTACTTTATTAAATTCCTCTTGTCCCTATACTGTCTATAGAATTCTTTTCCATTTTTAATCCCCATTTTTTGAATGTTTGAGCATAATTTCTTTCTGTAATCCTTTCGTATTCCTGCCTCTGCGGTATAAAAATCACCACTGTCTTCTCAGTCTCCTCATCGACAAGCAAGCTTCTCATCATTCCTCAATAAATTGTTTGAAGTAGCAGTGCTGAAATTCTCCCTTTCATCACCCACTTACATACTTGTCAAATCTGATTTTTACTTTACCTTACATTTATTTACTCTTCTTCAGGTAGCATTGATCTTCATAGTTTTGCTGAGAAGTAATCTTCATTTATCTCTTTCTTACACTCAAAACTGTTTAGATTGCTTTGTCATTCTACAGTTTCTATATTTTCTAACCAATCTAGAATTTTTTTGTTCCCTTGATGGATTAAGGTCCCTTTTTTTTTCACTTGTTCATAAAAGAACATGGCTTTTGCTCAGAACCAAACTCTGTAGAGATTCACAAAACCCTTCTTTTCTGACTGCACTTTTTCCCCATATAATCATCTTGCCAGCACAATATTTTCCATTTTGTACATAATCTATTGTGCACTCTGATAATTGTGTCTCATGCTATGGAGATGATAATCCTTCCTTTGGATGTCCACTCCCCACCACTGTACATACCACTCTTGCATTCATGGCAAAACATCAGCACCTTTCCCCCTCTGTTTGTGTCCTGTGGTGCTCACCCTGAGCCACAATCTGCTGCTCAGCTGCTGTGTTGGCTGTTTGGGGTCTTGCTGCCAGGACCCTGTACTGCAGCTGGGGACAAACACGGCCAGTGGAGCAAGGACTCCTGCTAGATGTGCTTCCTGCAGGTTTTGGTGTAGTCCTGCACCCATTCCACAACCATAGACCTGCCTTGTCATGAACTGAAATGTAATGAGATTAGTCTCAGCAAATTTAAACATCAACCACACAGATGCTCACATCTGGGCTAGCCACTCAAGACTTTCTTTATAATCACTGGTGAGAAACAGTCACTTCTCAGGCACACTTATTATGATGCATTTTAGTCATCTGCAGCAGGATGAGATGACTCATACCCTAGAAATGCTTACTTCTTTCTAGTGACTGTAAAGAAAATTTAGACAACTAACTTCAAGATGTAGACATGAACGTTATAAATACCCACACCTCATCATGTGAATTTTATGCTAAAGAAGATGAATCTCACCAAGGGTTTAGGTGAGTGACTCCACCAAAAGCTGAATGATCAACCTCTCTGAAGGACAGGACCACTGTGCTGTACAGTAGACAGCTGCTCTACATTTTGAGGTTTTGGGTTGGGTTTTTTTTGGTCTAAGTCTGAGTGTTAAATTTCAGCAAAATAACTTCAACAAAAAATGACTATATGTCTTCCTGAAACTCAAGAGTGTAAGAAAAGTCAGAAAATCACACTTTTAAAACTTCCCTTTTTTCCCTGCTTTGGACACGTGAACAGATGGAAATGTAGTGTGAACATGCTGAGAATCACAGTTCTGTGATTTAGCCATGTCTGTGAGGCACAGCAAAGATGGGCAAGGGCTGCATATAATGGAGGAATAGTGAGAGTTAAAGGTGTGCAGAGCAGGAACTCTTCCAGTTTTTAGTATTATTTGTTTATTTTCAAAAGGCATAGAATGCTTACACAGAAAATAAAGTATTTCATCTTGGTCGCTGGGAGGGCTCCACCGGACTCCACCTGGCATTTGCTTTGAACTTTCATTCTCCAGATGTGAATGGTTTGTTTAGAGGGAAATGCAACTTATCTATATGCTTATACTATTACTTTCAAGATATGACTTGAAATAAAAGCGGTTACAGACATAAACTTCATTGTTAACTGAAACACCAGATCATTTAAGACTCCAAGAGATGTGAAGAGAGACTGCTACTGATTTATACAATATTTAGGTTAAATTCTGTCCTCATTAACATCAATGACAAAATCCCAGTAACTGAAGCATTGCTAGCAGTTCAGTCCATATTACTTTTGTCATTTGCTGTTAGAGAAGGCTTTGCATCACAGTCGAAAGTGAGTGCAATTTAAAAGCTCTGCCATCTGATGCCCTTTGGCTCAGAGAGCACCATATCAGAATGAAACCTGTTTACATCCCTCAGACTCAGGAGGATCTCATTGAATCACAAACCTCACAATCGGAAATAAGTATTGGTAGGTAACATGGCACAGACCTTTATGAAAACATGGCCATGTGAAAGACATAGTTTATTATAAATAGAAAAGTCTGTCTTTTTCTACCAAAGTCATAGCCCAGCTCAGTTAGCACATGAAACATACTATTATTTGTCCTGGTTTGAGCTAAATAGAACTATTTTTTCTATTTAGTGATTTGACTTTTCAGCTCAGTCTCTTTTAAGTGGCTGAACTTGCTGAAAGCTAGCAGCATGTTTTTCAGTATGTGCTGCTACAACAATAAGCTCAAGGCCATTGCCTCACCATGGGTGCTCTGTCTGCGCCTAAGGGGTGGGGTTGGGGGTGAAACGGATCCAAAACTGACCAAGTAGGTATTCCATCGCACACACGTCATACTCAGTATAAAGCCGAGGGATCACGAGGGTCTCGACCCTTCTTCCATCTTGGACCCTTCCTTCCATCTCGATCCGGCAATGGCCGAAGTCCAAGCAGAACTGCAGAACCCTGCAAGTTCGTCTGTCTCTGATCCTGATTCGTGTGTTCCTGCATCCTGCTCCTACCTGCTGAGTTCGGACTTGGACTTTTCCAGTGTCCTGCTCTGCAGAGTCTCTGGTGACGTATATGTCATTGGGGAGAGGGTGGGGGAAGGATTTTATAGTGGTTTTGTATATGTATTTGCACATATTTGCATATATTTCATTATTTTCCTATTTACATTATTATCCTGTAGTATTCACAGAATCGCAGGATCACAGAACGTTAGGGATTGGAAAGCACCTCAAAAGATCATCTAGTCCAATCCCCCTGCCAGAGCAGGAACAACTAGATGAGGTTACACAGGAAGGCGTCCAGGTGGGTATTAGTATTAGTATTATTGTTTTATTAAACCTGTTAGTTTTATTTTCCAGCTCGTAAAGTCTTTCTCCTTTATTCTCTTTTCCCTTCTGAGGAGGGGAAAGGGGTTAATAGAGAGCACCTGTCCAGGATTTAGTGCTGGACCCAGCCCTAAACCACAAGATTATTCTAAAATATGGACCCTGTTGTGGGCTGACTTACCAAAGCTTCATTCTCATGTGATGCACAAGATCTTCTACATTGATGCTGTCAATAGTGTTGCAGATGAGATGTGTTAGTAAACAGCCGAGGCAGTAGTTTTAAATTGCTCTTTAGCTAAAACTGATCCAAGTGAGCACTCTAATTTCTTCTTCCTGAACAAAGCTAAAGAGCCTAGCTTAAAACTGACACTAAAGGTACCTTTAGCTAATCTGTGTGACCTTGTCCTTAAAGGGATTAGGAAGGTGCACATCATCATCTGAGAGGTAGGTTAAACAGACTTTTTCTTCCAATTGCCCATGTGTCTGCTGCAGAGCCCCGGTTTGTGCTCTTGCCCTTGGTGAAGACACGTTCTTGGTGAGGGAGAAGCCAGTGTTCATCTGTGCCAGAACAACTCATTTGTGGATTCTGAGTATACTGGGGAAGGAGTAAATTCTGTACCATGCAAAACGGTCTGTGTAGGAATCCAAACACAAAATAAAAATTCTCAGGCTTGGAAATGTGCTTCCTAGTGACTAGGGAAATTAATAAAATGAAACGTGCACTTTGTCTATTTGTAGAGCTGCTTAGACCAGCTACTGGACGTTACTAAAAGTGAATATTAGAAGTTGCATGGTATTTTAAACTGATTTTATTTTTCTCCAGATTTCAAAATTCACAATAATAATAAGGAAGCAGCTGTCTTCAAATATTTAATTATTATAAGGTTAGAATTGGGCAGGTTATTTGCAAAGCGTTCCATTCAGGAATGTTCAGAACACTAGTATACATTGAAAAATTTGTGAGTCAGTATGCTGGCAAGTAATGATAAAAGAATAATTCAAGAGGACAATGCGACATTTTTTAATCTGTTATTCTTCCAGCTGTGATAAAGAATAAGTCGTTCTTGGCTGTAAAATTAGTGTGCAGTGATGGAATATTTTCATAAAGAAAATTGTATTTTGCTTCCCTTAGATCCTTGGCATCTATTTTCTCACATCTTCATACTGTATTGATCAGACTTTGGACTGTCCTTTCAGGTTACAAATGAAACAAACACCAAGATTAAAGCCAGGTCCTCAAAGGGGGCACATATCCAGCAGTATTAGCTTTAAGGCCAAGACTGAGACGCAATCCTGCACATGCTCAGTTTTAAACACGTAGTTAAGTGCTTTACTGAAGTTATAAGTAGCTGCAGACTAAAAGTTGCTGTGGTGAATGGACATTTGTAGCCTCTGTGAAAAACAAGAATCTTGCTTGAAGTGCACTTGTGACACAAGTTTCAAGGGATCTTGCCAAAATCTGAACAGTTTTACAGGGCTGAATTTATTCCAAAATATTTGTCATACTTGATCTTAAAAAATAACTTGTCTCACTATGCTGCTTCTCTAATAGCTGTTTTACATTGGTCTCTCATAGGTCTTTTTCAAACAGAGCGTATGAAGTCAGAGAAGAGGAATTAGGCTGCTTTGCAGGGCACAGCAGAGCAGTTGGCCCGTGTCTGCAGCAATGTATGGAATGGCTGAATGTGCACTCAGTGCTGTGGTGACATGAGGAGCGGATGTCCCCCATGACTGTGTCGGAGCTGCAGCCGGACAGGCGGCATCGCTGAGGTGAGCGGGGCTGCTCAGCTCCCTGGCCTCGGACCAGCATGGTGATCATTCATGCACAGCAGGTTGTGTGTGCAGGGACAGGGGATATGGCTAGCAATGGATTAGATCAACTGCAAGTTCAGCAGCTTTTTTTTGCAGAAGAATACCATGCAGAAAGTGTTGTTTGGTCAGAGCTCTGGATTTCATAGCATTCCTTCTTATATTACAAAGCTAATGTATATGCAATGTTACACATCTACATACATGTGTGGGACTGCTATGGACGTTGGTTCTATGCAATAGCCATTCCCTTTAACAGACATCTAGTGTGTTAGTAGTGGCTTTAATTTGAAAATCCATTTTTACATGTTCAGCTGCCTCTGAGACCAGAAGCCTGCAGTGTACCTTACTTCAGCAAGCGAGCAGACGTTTGAGACAAACTGTCAGCGACTTAGGTTTGTCTCACGCTGCCCTGGGGCCAGTAAGTAAAAGAAATTACCTCTTGATACCTTCCACCCTACTCTCACCTTAGAAATGGATGTTATATGACATGTCTTCTGACCAGGTTCTGAAGTGGTGCAGTGCTCTGCCATTGCATTAGTGACCTTATGCTGTCTGGGGCATCTTGCCTGGCTATAGCAAAGCATGCTGTTATGGTTTAAGGGTTAACAGCCTGAAAGGGAAGGACAGGTGGTGTCTGTAGGACTCTAGGGGGTCAGAGATCAGTACTGCTCTCTCCCCTTTCCAGCCACTGTCTAAAAAACCAAAGAGGCCTGAGGTTTTGCGGGCTTTCCTGGCTTCCAGGGCTGCTTCCTGTCGCACCTCAGGACGGCTGAGCCTACCTCCACGTGCTCGGCAGCATCCACCACCATCCACTCCCGGAACCACTGCGGTCCCTGGTGATGAGTCACAGCAGTCACATCGGCCACAAGGCACTGCTCGGACACTGCCACTCGGGACTACTGGAATCGGGTTCTGTATATAGTTAAATATCCTTTGTCTCTTATTAATTCCGTTTTCCTTTCCCCTGTTGTTTTCATTAAACTTGTCATAGTCTTAACTTCCAACCTTGTGTGAAGCATCTTTTCTTTATTCACTTTGTTTTACATCCTCCCCTGGGAGGGTAGGGGACAACAGAGAGAAAATCCTGCTCCCTGGGTTTGCCCTGTACCCTAAATGGAGGCACATGCCATAAAGTATTCTACTTGCCTCTTAGGGGATTTCAAGACTGAAGCAGAAATACAGATTTTTAACTCACTAATTGAGGGCAATTAATTCTGAGATTTAGGCCAAATCAAAAAGCAGTTACAAAATTCACAGGTGCTATCATGCTCACTGCAAACAAACCTTTATCTTGTGCTGCTAAAACTAGCCTTCAGTGTTCAGCTAGGACTGAAGAAACTTCTTGCGCTAAATTAAACGGTCTCGTGCATTTCAGTTGCACTGTTGTTTGCTTCCTTCTGGGGAAAAAGCAGAACAAAGCAGTCCAGCTGGTATCCAAAAGCAAGGTCTAGACAGACTGAATTTACACGTTCAATATGTTTGGTTCCATGACCTGGCCCGTGGCTAGGAGATGAGGGTTATACTGAAGTATTTCCTGAAAGTAACTGGTACTTTTGAATGGAGGAGGTTATTAAACTGACACACTTTGCTCCATCTCCTGAGAAAAGTCTCCTGGTGCCCATCTATACATTTCTAGATGCTCACATAGGCACTGCATTGACAGTGATGTTGGGTACCAGACTGCCATCACCAGGTACAAGCTCTGCATGGCTACTGCAGCAAGCCAAGCAAGCCCTACCCAAGTCACTTCCAGAAGTGCTGATCCCCTCCTGCTTCTAAAGTTTAATGCTGTCTTCTCTTCCTTTGGGTCTCAGCTAATGTCTCTGCCTGGATCCTGTCTTCTGGACCAGTCAGCCCGAAGTTAGTCAACCAGTGTCTCTTCCCCCAGAAAGGGAGGCACAAGGAACACACCTCAGTGTAGCTTACTAATATAAAAAGGCTTTTATTTTTTGCAGTGGCTTTTGCGATTCCCCTTTCTGTGTCTGAGTCTCCTCACTTATAGTGAGGGCAGCCAGATCCTCCTCAAGCCTCAATTCGCTTGGTGGTTGGAGCTTCTTGGTCACGGTGATAAGACTTTAGACCTCTCCTTGTCTCTGCTAATTCCTATAGTCCAGATTTCTGCTGCTCTGCTGTGTCTTTCCTAGAGCAAAAAGGAGAGCAAAGAAAATCCTATTTCTGAAGCACTCCTGTTCTTAGCTCTCCTGTGCAAATGCTGCCACCTCCTTCTTAATTCCACAGCTTCTGCCTCAGGGAATTTATTTTGGCCTCTCCTCTCCTTTTTGCCAAAGAGCTTACTGTTTCCAAACAAAACAACCTCCCTTCATGACCTCTTCAGTCAGGACATTAGCTTTCTCCTGAGGAATAATGTTACTTCCTTGATAACCGGTCTCCTGCTTGGGTTCACGCTGTCTGCCTTGTGTGCCCAACATGCTGCTGGTCCCCTTTGAAGAGCAATTAAAAAGTCAGAAAGAATTAGCAGTATTTATGTGCTATGAAGACCTTAATGCATCAGGACAACTACTCTAAGTCATGCTACCCACATGGTTAGAGTGAGGGGAAGCCTTAAAATGTATGTGTTTTACTAGTGCAGTTCTGTGTCAGTCACAAGTACAAGCCTGAGTATTTGCATGTCTTGTTAATAGCCTCAAATAACCTAACACCCAATCCATGACTTGTTAACAACTTCCTTGAAATAATAAGGGATGAATAAATCACTGTGTTTGGGTAATCATGACATTAACCTTGAAAAGAATAAGAAAACAGAAAGCAGAGCAAGAGAGACAGGAAGTCCCAACAGGCTTTGCTGCTGGAGAACGTGACACCAATATAACTTTAGGTGTGAATTTATATAGTGAAATTAAAGCAATGCAGAAAGCTGCATCCTTTTTCACACTGCATTTCAGAGGAATGGAAACATTCATTTGGATTAATTTTAAATCACTTAGTCACAGATTAAACTGACTCAAAGTTAAGCTAGTCTTATTCTCAGCTAAGAGGATGAACACAGACCATTTTATAAATAAAATTTGAGTTAAATTGGTTCAGTCTTTTCTTGTCTGTTAGCATTTAGTGAAGGCAAATGAGCACAGGCATATGTGATGGCAAAGCTGAAGGTGCAGTAAATTGCTTATTTATGGACCTGTTCCTTCCTTGCTTTTCCTTGTATATTCGTAATACTGTTAACAAAGGAGAAAAGATCAAAGGGCAAATAGTAGCATTTAGCTAAGGGACAGCTAATGGGGACTATGCAGAGAGTGAGATAGGAAGAAAGCATTTCACCAACTGGGTCTGAACGTGGCCTGGTTCAGACTGGCCTGCAGCAGGTGGCAATGCGTGGGCAGAAAGTGTGAACTTATTTGGCTCTCTGTCTGTATGTTCTGCTGCCATCCCCAGTGTTAGTGACCATGATGTATTCTGCTAGCAAGTGTAGTCAGCTCTCATATTTTTTCTTTCTAGCCCTCAATGAGTATATATGAACCAGCATAGTTTGTGGATTTTTCTCTTTCTCTGGTTTGTAGTGCATGATGTAAATGAAGCCACGTATTTGTTATTACACAAACCTTAACAAGACATGTAGGCTTAGGTATGTACAACCCTTACCAACATCTTAACCTCCAATACTTGACAAAACTTCATTGGGTGGCTCAACATGATGGTTTCTGCCATGATATACTACATCCTGGCACAAGAACACGGAGTTTTCTGGGTGCATTCCACTCCTCTCTGCTCCCTCCTCCAAGTCATCCTGGATCTGGGTGCAGGGTTGTAGATCCCCCACCAAAGTCACTAGGAACTCCTGGGAAGACCCCAGTATTCATTCCTAGGTTCCCTCAGTTACAGGACTGGGCAGGAAAATACCTCATTGATGATTTTCTGATCAGCTTGAGCTGTTGTTTCCTGGTTTTTTGCGATCACAGCTGCTGGCATGCGTGTCCAGTTTGTTCCAAACTTGTCCTGGACACTTCTGTACTCCTTGAAGGCTTTTTTTTTAATTACATAGTTTCTCTCTTTATTTCCCTGAGCACACTAAAGATTGCTCTGTTGTTTGGGGCAGGTGGTTGATCATATTTCACCTACTACGGAAGAAATTTGGTTAAAGTTCATGGGTTTATGCAAAGAACTATGCTGACTAGGTCTAACTCATGGTAGCTGATACAGATTGTTGCTATCAGTTAGCCAAAAGGTTTAATGTACATTTGATATTTATGAAGCAATATCTATTTTGGTTACCAGGCTTTGCAGGATTTGTCTAGACATGTAAAATAATATGTAAAAGTTTTCAGAGCTAATCAAAATGTTCTCAGTGCATCATTCTCATTTGTCTTTCATCTGATGATAACTCAGTTTGAGTGGCCAATGCTGTGGATCAGTACACGAGATGTACTGGCAGCCAAAAAGTTGAGTTTTATACTGTTAGTACCTGGCTCAAGACAACTTAAAGAAAGCATGTATTCTAGTTTTAGGAATTAGATTCCTATGAAATGCTGAAAACACATCAAATTATATTTTACTTTGTGAAGTGTCTGAGAGCAGGAGGAGGGAAAAAATCTTAAAGCACTAAAATATCAGAGACCAGAGTTTTAAAAGATGAGGAGATAAAGGAGTCTTCCCTCATCTGCAGATTCCATGCATGACCTATATGTTTTTTCCTCTTACAGGTTCTGTGATATAAGTGATAAATACCTTTGGAGACGAAAACTTCACTACTGTGATCCTTTCTTCTGCTGACAAATGACTCTGCGTAACACAGCAGGGAGCTAAAGCAGCAGCTGAATGGAGGTCGTTTCCTCCATGTAAAGATGTGGAAATGGGATACCTCTCAGCATGTGTAACAGAAACAGAGAGAAGCTTTCAATTAGCACCTGTGCATCCACAGTGAGGGGTTTTTTAGCTCCTTACCTTCTTTTTTTTCTGCGGAGCTCCTGATATCGGCAAGAATGAGTTTTTGACTTCTCTTAAGAAGGAAGCTCTTTAGCAAATGCAATTCCATGTTACGCAGTTTGTCCCCTCTGCAGATGACATAAAGTAAGAGGTTTGTATTTTTAATCTTTTCAGAACTTCTGTGGCAAAACCATAAGAAATCAAAACTGCTGGAGAAACAAACCTGCCATTGCATCCAGCAGTGGCATGGGATCAGGTGTACCTGAGCCAACAGACTGCATGAAAAATAACTAGAAGAAATAAAAGAAATTTCAGAATGTCAATTAAAAATATTGTAAGTCATCAAGTATTCTTTGTATTACTGGAACGTTTTAGTAATCTGTTAAAATATTAGGAGAAAAGCAATATTTATACAGCCAGTAGCTAAGAAGGGGTAGACTTGTGTGGTAATGTCTGTGGGCTATTATGTGATTTTGTGGATTTCCTATAAACTGGTCCACCTGCAGCAAAGTAAGTTAAAATTAATAAAATAAATATAATCTGGAATGACCCATACTACCCAATGCCTTCCAATAATTCTGTCTGGTAAGGGCTAGCACAATGGAAAAAGAAAGTCCGCAGAATGTCTTGTCATTTGTAGAAAATGTATAAAGATTTCTGTTGGCCATTAGTAGTTGCTCGCTGTCTTTACATGGAGTTTATCTGAAATGTAAACACAGTTAACCATATAGTAAATGCAGCTACTATCCACAAACTCTCATTACAAGTTCATGTTTTTTTAATAGCTCATGTTCTGTGCAATTTTTAGGTGTGGAGGGTAGGCGAAAAGAACTGGTGTATTGCTTTAAAGACAATTTGTATTTAGATTAGGTAATGAAATTCAGATCTGCTCCAATGTTGTGCTATTGCTAAGTACAGTACTTAGAGATGGACGTGATAAAGCAAATAAAATATTTTCATCGACTCAACTATATTACTGTTAGGTAAGTAAACATTCGCATTCAAATCTCTGGTTCCCATCTCTGCCATGGCTAATACCTCTGGTAATAAGTGATTTTCCATCTTTGTACAATATCATGAAGATTTTTATATACAGTAATTTGCTCAACTCTCCCAGTCTCCCACTCAACATAAACAGGATTATTGTACATATAAAGTACAGCTGGTTTTGATTGGATTTGTTTGTTTGTTTGTTCTTAATTAAAATTTGGGAACAACCTTTGTACATATCACTTGTAGAAATCATGTTGTTTTTTACTTAATTAAAAAAATATGAAATATCTATTGTGTATAAGATAACATACAGCAGACTATCATAAGGAGAGAGTTAATAGACCAAGTTGTATTCAAGTATTCTTCAAGTTGGGCCTTGCTTAATGAATTATTACAATTAGACTTTCCTTCTGGGACAGTGTTGTGGCTAACAGAGCTCACATACCAGGAATGAGCAGGTTTATGAAGTCTGAGGACCTGTAAAATCCCTTCTTGGTGTGTGTGTGTGTACAGGGGTAACAGATTCATCTCGTTTCTCTTTCAAGGATGCTACTGTGAATTAATATCTATGCTCCAGCACTGCTACTTCTGTGAGACAGCTTGTGTGCTAGTGACTCCATACACTCTTTTGGATGCTTGTTTTGTGAGGCTGAATCTAGTAATGGATGTGTTACCTCTGCCTGTCAGGAAGGACCTGAGTATTGGGAAGATGCTCAATGGCTTCAGTGGGAGTCAGATTTTGAAGTAAATAAAAAAAAAAATTAAAATGCTAGTTAGCCTGTGTATCTCAGAAGCTGCTTGTCTCTGATATTCAAATATAAGATGAAGGTGTACTTCATCTCGAGGGGTAGGAGGAGGCTCAAAGGAGAGAATGCTTGCAAGCTTCCAGTGTTTGAATGGTTACAGCTTAGCACAGATACAGGAAAATAAACGTTTGGAAGTCCCCAGTGGCTGCAGCAGGCCACAGCATGAACACTTGATTGCATCTTAATTAGCTGTTAGTTATTTCTGATCTATGACCTGTTCCTTTCCAATTAGGTATTTTCTGTGCAAAAATGATTAAAATGGGGAGACTGTACACACACCTGAATGGCTAGAGGCTGTTCAGATGAGATCCAAATCCCTTAAACTTTGTTGCCACATTTCATTAATGCTATGAATTCTGTTAAGTTGATGCCAGTATGGATTTATTCATATTAAATTTCTCAGAGTTTTATTTGTCTGGTTTAAATAAAAATAAGAACTGGTCAAGTCTTCCAAGAAAGATCCTTAAAAGTCTCAGTTTTGAAGTATGAAAAGATGAGGTAATTTAAAAAGAGAAAAAAAATAGAAAAACAAATAGGGAAAAAAAAGGCACAAAGCTGTTCCAGGTTATCCCATTTCAAGGAAAAAAAAAAGCCTGCAAATACGATACTCACTAAATTTTCAGTTTAATTTTTGAAGCCTCAAATGTGAAGGCTTGCTATGTATTTAAGCTGAATGTTTTATTATTCATTCAGTCAAAATTTAGTGAAGAGACAGACAGTGCCTGAGACCAACAAGACATTGTATTTGGCTTTTTTTCCCAAATAAAAATTGGAAACTTGACTCAACTGAAACATTTAATATGTCTAACTGAATTTCAAATAATTATTTTAAATAAAGGTATCAATTAGGTATTTCAAAATCAGTAATTTTCAATTTCATGCAGAAATAATTTAATTTTGAAATTTGCCATGTTTTATGACAGCGAAACATCTTAAGAATTTTTTTGTCCAGTAAAATGTTTTATTGAATCCAGAATTACTCTTTTAATGTTTGATCACCTGAATATTCTTGTTGTATGCACTCTTCAGAAGCAAATTTTCTGTAACAAAATCACTTTAGCTCAATATTACTACTTATATTTTCCAGCACCATAAGCTATGAAACTCTGTCCTATCCTGGAGTTGTGGTGCTGGACAACTGGACAAATGCTGACTAGCTGTGGTCATTGGAGCTCTGGCTCCATCCCAAGGCCAGGCTGACTCAGGTTTTCACATATTAAATGATCTTTCACCTTTGCATCACTGTTCATTTTACTGTGTCAGAGGCATGTGGGCAAAGGGGCTGCATTGGCCTTTGGGGTGGGTGAGGGCCAGCACCATCACACAGCCCCTGGGGAGGGAGTGAGAGTGACTCTGCCCCTCGCTCAGGGGACCTGTGCAATGCGACAACTACAAATGTTCTGCTGCAGCATCGTTTTGGAGCAACGAAGAACTGCATTTTGGCTTCTCCAAGCTGTTAGTAAGACTGTGAGTAAATGAAGCAGCGCTGCAAATCCCAGCTGCACACCTGTGTATTTTGGATGCAGCACCCATGAAAAACTCCCCACCTCCCTCTGCTACCATAAATTTTAATACCATGTTGAAATATTATGCAGGCAGCAGCACGTTTGACACTTGTTAGTCATGCGGCTCCCTCAATAGCAGAAGTGCAGGAACACAAGTATCAAAGGCACAGACATTACAGAGTCTTATAAAATCTAAACTAGGTGAGTCACCAAGACTTAATGTCTGCCTGAATTTTTCCTTTAGTTTTCTTAAACAATAAACCCAAAGACCAAACTCCATTGCTCATTTTTTTTCTCTCAAGACACTTTGGTGCATCTTCTGTTCACTGACAGGGCAACCTCTTGTGCACCCTGCGTTAGAGCACCCACATTCAGTTCCTGGACATCAGCAGGACAGTCTGACTGCCCCCCAGAACAGTCACCATCCCTATTCTTGTCCCATCAGAAGACTGACACTTGTGGAAAAAGGCTAAATGTTTCTCTGGCTTTTGCCACACCGGTTCTCAGAGCACAGAAACAGAGGATGAAGTTCTGGCTGTGTGTCCCTGGGATCTGGTATGGGAACACCTGTGGTGCTGGCTGACCTGGGGAGGAGAAGAAGAGGTCTTTTTTGCAGCCCTCCTGCCCCTGATGAATAGGGCTGTAATTCAGTCCCTAAAAAGTGCTGTCCAGAGCATGCAGAAACACAGGCATATGAACACAGTTGCACCAGGCTGCAACACTCAGGATAGTGCTGGTGAGGAGGACAAAAAATGGTGCAAAAAAAATTGACAGGTGGAAGAAAGCTACCAGACTCCTCACTAAGGAAGAGGAGTCAGTCTGGTCAGTCACAGAAATCAGGTGAAACCTGGAGCCTTTTTGAGTTATATATTGCTTTGATCACTCATTGGCTTCACTTCTTTATATTTAACCCACTTGCCCCTTTTTGTTCACTTCCAGCTTCCTCGCAACTGACACCAGACTGAGCTATATACTTGAGTACATTGATGATTTTATTTTCCATTCAAAACCACTTTTCCTCTTTTTTTGGAGTGACAAAGTAACAATTTTCTAACTTAGTTTTCTTAAGCCTCCCCAGGTATTTAAAAAGATACTGTTGGAATCACAAGGTATCAGATGTATTATGTAGACAACTGTACTCTTTTATTTTTCCCCTTCAGGATGTCTTTATCATTTATTTTTCCAAATTCATTGTGTAGGGATGATTGTCAGAATGTGCTGACTAATAGCAATACCTAATGGATGCACCGTGCATGCCAGTAGTTTTAAATTTGAAATTATTTCCAGCTGTCTTTTCTGGAATATGAACAGTACCTGCTTTTCTTCTCTATATACTGTATTTCACATTCTTGCCTGAACAGCCCAAATATACTCCTCCTTAAGAAACTGCATAAGCAGTAAATCTTCAAATTCACTTCTTGATTGCTCAGTTGAGTCAAAGCTTTATATAATTGCTCAGAAGTTATTTTCTTAGAATGAATATGAATCTTGAAGAAAATTGCTCAATCCGAAGTCCACTTGTCTTCCAGTTCAAAGGTTTTACTGAGTCCATTTATGTGTTGTGGGGCCAAGAACCTCTTAATATGCTGACTGTTGACTAACACATAGAAAAAACCCTTTAAAAGTGTTCCAATAATATAGTCAAACCAACAGAGTGGTGCTCTGAATCTGCACAGATTTTTTCCAGGAAGAAATTCCAGACAGATAGAAACCAAATTTTCTTCACATGGCAGGCCAAGTGAATAATGCATCAAAAAATAGGATTTTCTTTGATTACTTTCTAAAATAGGAATGAACGACAGCAACAACAAAATTCTAGAAAGCAACTACTTCTCCAAACCAGTTCTCTGCTTTAATGCAGTAGACCGGATGTTCTTTGTCTGGAAAATGAGTGCTCAGGGAAAGTCCTTTGGGTGGCTTGTAACCAGATTAGCTGTGGGGAATACCGAATATCCTACAAAGCCTTGTTTTTCATAGAAGCCAGAGCCAAAGTTGGGGTCTTAGTGTGTTCCATAAACACACAAGTGTATTGAGGTTGAGATGAAGTAATTACCCTATTCTGCAGCCAATCAGTTGAATAAATTGGACTTAATGTCACTTCAGCTGATCTTCCTTTCCCATAATTTCTCAAAGTTTTCATAACTGAAAGTGACCATTGCTATTTATATACAACTACAAAATAGACCTGAATTCTTTTCTGGGGTCCTGTGTCTGCTCTCCCGCTGGGGTTATGATTGTAGCTTGAGAAGCAGTGACAAATTGACCATGATGTCAATGTGGAGCTGGAGTACCACATGAGCACCTATCAAGGTCTTGAGGATGCCTATGTGCAATTCTGGGGTAGCTGGGAAAGCTGGGATAGGCTGTGCTTCTAGTCATGGCTGTTTGATCCATACCTCCCAAGGCATGAGGAGTGCTTCAGTCTCTGTATCAGAATATATAGACAGAAGGTTTTAGTTTCCACATTAGGTCACAGAAGCAATGTACTAAAATGGGAGCTAGATCAGAAACCTGTCCACTCTAAAGGGTTTAAATAATGAAGTGAAAGCATGAGCATACATTAGCTATCCTGTAGAATATGCATCCTTCATTGCTTCCAGACAAAAATCTAAACTTCTAAAGAAATATTTAGCTGTATATGAGCTGGACAGAGGACATTAGTTTTACTAAGATAAGGAGAAGCTAGAGAAGGATTTAAAAAGTTAACAGAAACTTTGGTAAACTTTTCAAGGATATGGGAAGACGAAAAATATTATCACGGCACTTCTTGAGCTGTAAAAGTAGCCACTGGGGACTACAGTAACTGAGCACAAGTTTAGTGGGGTATCTCATGTGGTATGTGCACTACATGACATTGAGGATCAAGACCTCCACACAAGCTTCGCTTGCTGTCAAGTAAGGATGCTGGTGTAACTAACAGGAGGGAAGCACCGTATCAGTGGACTCACAGTAGGAGGTCTTGAGTCTCTGCTCCTCCGCGAGCCTTTGGAACACAGAGGGATTTGCAGGGCTTGAGCATTACCCTCAGAGAAGCTGTCTGGTCTTTTCTCTCTTTTTTCCTTCTGTATTTTAACTGTAAACTTGATGCCTAAGGCTTTGCTATTGGTCTAAATAGGTCGCTGTCCTTATTGGGTTTGATACTGCTGCTTCATAAAGATGTTCATATGCTGGATCAGATGCGGCCATGAAAGTTAGCATTCTGTCTCCAGTAGAGCTGTTGACAGCAGAAGCTTATAATGGACAAGCTCCAGCACAGATAGATGAAGAAAAATCTAATTCTTACTTCCTGTGAAAAACTCATCCTATTTCTTGGGATCAGGCTATTATTTTTAGATTGGAAAGTTTTATTTTTGTCATCTTTATGTGCACGCTTTGTTGCTATATATGTTAACATTGGATTCCTAACCAATATAAATTTTATGTAATAAAAATGTCTCCAGTACCTAACTGAATCGTGCTACAATCATGACCCATACACATCTCGGAATGGGATACATGTCTGCTCATCCAATATGTCAACATTTCAAGGGTGCAGTCTCAGTGCCTCGTTCCTCATCTGAAGACAGATATGTCTGTATATTCAGAACAAAAAAGGCATGAAAAATACCAGTGATGGAAGTAAGGGGACCATTTTACATGAAAGCATTTTATACTAATTCCGTGCAAGTGTAACTGAATAAAAGATACACAAGACAATTTAAAAAACAGCACTGTCATATTTACACTAGTCATGTAAGTTATACCACTTTTTGTCTACTTTCCCAAATATACATATAAAGAAAGCAATAACTCAAACAGCAGTGTAAATTGATCTATTTGTTCATTACTATTATAAGATATTCATCCCTTATCTCAGCAAAGTAAAACCATCCCTGATTCTTAAGCAAATATTGTATTGAATTCAGCACCTCTGTGCCAAAAGGTTTGTCTGCCACAGCTCATCTGTCTGTCACACATATCTAGTATCTCATATCATTTTCTGAAAGCAGGAAAACAGACCAATTTGAGACTACAATCACTGTTTCCCTCATCCTTTCTCTCTCAGATGCTTTCTCTTGATTTCACCTTTTCCGTTTGTCTGCAATGTGGAATTAATTGGTACTAAATCTCATTGAAACAATAGTTGCCTTGGTTCAGCTTCACCTTGGCTCCAAGGATCACTTCACTTTAGCTAATTACTCTCAGCTAGACCAGCACACACACAGTGGTGTTCCTGCTTGACTTTCTTCCTCTGCTTTTCAGGGCTGGAAATGCATTATTTCCTTGCTGAGGTGATGCCATTTGTGAAACACTTGGACGGTATGGTCTTATGATCCTAGGTGTATAATTAAACTGCTAAATCAGTGACCCACTGTAAAGAATGTTTATTTAATGCAGAATTGCATTAACAGCCCCAAATGCCAGGATTGAGCTATATATGCTGTCACTAAAGCACATATTTCACCTCTAGTCAAAGGGAGTGAGAATATGGAGATTCTTTAAAACACCATTAGTTCCCTGTCTTGAGATGCACGCACGCCCCAAAGTGCAATTAGGAGCAGTTCCAGAGAGGTTATAGCCTGTACTGCATTCTCCTGGGAAGCACCTAATGCTGCATTTCCATGTAGATGGCTCAAGTCTCCTCTACTAGGGGCTACAATTTATTTTCAGGTTTATGCCTGAGAACAGGTCTCTGCGCTGAAAAGATGCTTAAATAAAAGTTTCTTAGGGAACCGAAGTGGCATGAGGTGAAGGAAAGAATGAACGAGTGTTGAGCCATAGCAATGATGCACTTTCTGCTCCGAAGTGTCTGTGGTAAACACTGTGCCTAACCAGAAAAGAAATAGGTAGAAAGCAAAAGAAATCAACTGGAAGCCATTTAAAACATAAAACACTTTGTCCTGTGGTTAAACACATTTAGCACATTCTAGTGTTTTAGGACTTGGAATTCACAAGGGGAAGAAAGAGGCTCCCTCTGCTCTCACCCTGCCAAGAGCTGCTCCTTTCTGCTACCATATATGTGATGGTTTCAGAAAAGTAAGAAAAAAAAAGCAGTAAGCATTTTTCAAGTATTAGCAATGTCCTCAAAAAAAGGAATGTTCAAAATCATAATAGTTTGCACATTTATTCATCTGGCTTTTGAAGATAGTCCTCTGGTGAGTGAAGCTACATAAGAACATTGCCAGAAGGGCTCAAAGTGACAAGAAGCGTCTCCTCTGCAGGGGTGCAGTGCAAGCACATGAGGCCTTTGATTTTCAATAGCTAATGAAAGCCATTTTTAGCAATGCATTTAAGACCTTAAAAGTTCAAATAAGGCACCAGGCACATATCACCATGTCTGCAGTAGTCTGACGAGCATCCCAACAGGGCAAATGACAGGAATATACTGCAGGTCTCCCCTTCTAGTTCATACATTCAGACTTCCTTATTACAATTGAGAAATGAGGAATCATAAGGTGCATTCCCAGGTGCCACTCTGAGATGGGATCAAGATATGTCATAGAATCATAGAATGTGTTAGGTTGGAAGGGACCTTTAAAGATGATCTGGTCCTACCCCCTGCAGTAAGCAGGGACATTGGTACCAGGTCAGGTTGCTCAGAGCCCCATCAAGCCTGACCTTGAATATCTCCAGAGATGGGTTCTCCACCTCTGGGCAACCTGTGCCAGTGATCTACCACCTTCATAGTGAGGAACTTCTTCCTAATATCCAACCTAAATCTATCCTTTTCTAGTTTAAAGCCATTACCCCTCATCCTATTGCTACACGTCCTAGTGAACAGCTCTTCCTCAGATTTCTTATAGGCACCTTTCCAGTCCAGTGGTGCATGCTGAGACCTGAAAGCTCCTTATTTCTCCATTTTGTGGAGCTTTTTCCAGGGTTTGGCTACTTAAAGTACTCTAGAGATCAGCTGTACAGAACTGGGTTTACTTAACAGGGAAGTCAAAAAGGCTTAAATAAAATCTTGCCTTTTAATTAATTCATTTTTATTAACCTATCGAAGATAGTATCAAAATATGGAGAAAGAGGTAGACAGGCATACTTGTTTGTCATACTCAGACTCAGGTTGCTTGATATTTGTGAAATAGACTGCACAACCCAGGCACCTGCAGGCAATGGCTCACACCTTCTGGCTCACACACAATGCTTTCATTATCACATCTATGCTCTTTATAGGCAAAGAAATCCCTAATGCTCCTGCGGCTCCGAGAAAACTTTGTAACACTGGTTAAGTTAATATGCTCTAGGGAGGGCTGAGGATGAATTTGCACCTTTCTCTGTATTAAGACCCTCTGTGGTGGATTTACTGGCAGAGGGGTGAAGAGGTACAACCCAGTGCAGTATGCATGGTCCTGTGCCCTGTGGCTCATTTGTGGCTTCCTGGCTGCACAAGCCTGCCATTGAGAGCGAGCTTGTACCTGCCCTTTGGGCAAGCCAGAGATCATAATTTATAGGTTGCCTTAATTAGCGCTTGGCTGTCAGAAGAGCCCATCAGTACATGTACATCCTTGGGGTGGTGTTGGCCAGCTGGACTGATCCAAGTTTTGCAGGAGACACATCAATGCCAGGAGACTTCTGCAGAGGGGAGGACTTGCAGTGGCCACTGGCAGCTTTCTCTGCCTCTGCTGCTGTGAAAGGGGCAGTGACCGGGTGTGAGGGATCTGCTTTGGGAGAAAAATCCCTTGTGCTTCTTCACCCGTGCTGGCAAACAGGACTGAGGGGAAAGCGTGGCTCTAGTTCAAGTGGTGATCTTGACAGAAGAACATTTTAGGCAATCATGCTGGCTGGCCTCTGCTCCCAAACAGGAATGGGTGCCTGTCTGCACCATCGTTCCTAAAGAGAGGCCCAGTACATATTCAAGCTGCAGTGCAGAGTAAATACAAACTCGTGAAAAGCCTTAACAGTGGCTTGCCTGTGGATGTACTAAGAACCAGCAGTAGTTTAAACTCCTGATCCCTCCAGGACGGGCTGGCTTTGCGTGCTGCCCACGACTGAATTGTGTCTTTCATAGGAACCTTCTCATTAAATCAAAATGATCACAGAACCCCAAATAGCCACATTGCTGCAGCGTTTCGAAGCCCAGAGTCACTGCAGCCCCTTTTGACCCTTTAATTTTCACAGCTTTTGATGTAAAGGGTAGATAAAGTAACTAATTAACCCTTAAGGTGTGAACTTTTTTTATCATTTCAATTCTGACTGGCCTGACACACAAGAGAATTGATGACCTGCGTGGTACCACTCCCCCTCTCTCCTTTAGAACCAGTGCTACCGCCTCCAAAAGAGCTATAGTGGTACCCTCACTGGTTACCACTCAGAGCCCAGAGAGTGCCACTGGTTTCTCCTACTACCTGAAATGTCCAGTGGGGTTGGTTTTGTTTTCCTTTTGGTAACTTACACAAATTTGCAATGCTGGACTGCTGTTTTAGGAGGTGGAAGTAGTTAAAAAGCACTACATAGTCCTTATCTAACCTTCCCCATGTACTGCAGCCTTTGGAAACTCTGCCTCATGCTATTTGCTGTGACACCAGAGCTGTGTGCTGTGTCATGACAGAGTACCCACTTTTAATGAGTTTAAACCCTATTCATCAACCCTAGCCTTCTGAATGACCAGTTTCTAAAATGTCTTTACAAAATGACTTTGAGCTCACTGAGCTTTCATATTTAACACCTTAAATGGGGGGTATGGGAAGGAAAGATCTTCCTAGTACAGTCCACAGACACAAACTTAAGGCTTCAAACTTGGCCATGCCATGGAGGAAGTATATTTCTTATTCCCCATTAGGAATAACTCTATATTTAGGAAGAATATACTGAATTTATTTATTGGAGTTCAGATTCACAGCCCCACACTCCTTTTCCCTCATAAACAAATTCTAATAAATGCACTGAGAAAGCGCTCTGTATCCATGCCAGGCGTTTATTTACTCAGCAGGAGTTAATCAAGTTCCCGGTGATGGAGCCCCACATTCAGGACATTGGTTTGCTCTGGTAACAGTGCTGCAGCTTCTCACTTTGTCTCAGCTTTTCTCCCACCCTGCAGGTTACCTTCTTGGAAAGCCTCACACAGGCATACTTGTGCTCGCTTGGCGCTAGCAGCATTGGTTGAGTTCTGCAAGCAAAAGAATCAATATAAACCAGGATGAGATTGATCTGAAAGTGTCTCTACAAGAAAGACACCATAATTTAATTGAATTCAACAATTGCACTTTTAGTTTGAAGTCTCTGCATCAATCCAAAATCTAGTGAGCAACACCACAAAGAATTAAGCAACCAAGGTCTCAAATCCTTACTCATAAATTTCCAACAAATACAATGACTTCACCAGGTGGATATTAGAGCCTGTACTGTTAGGACATGCTAAAAATGCACAGTGGATATAGCCCAAAGTCTTTGAGAGCAGGGGGAAGATGTCTGCATGTGAGGGGCAATGTGGCTGCACAGCTGCATCTGTTCGGCTGGCACAGGCACAGGGCTTGGGCCTATGCCCCTCGTAGGGTGTGCCATGAGTGCAAATATCAAGCAGCTTTCAACAGCAAATTTGGGTTTGCTGCAGTGGCAGTATCGATTGAACCCAGGGTGGAGGGCAGGCTATGGACAGGCCATTAACAGGGTCTGGATGAGGAAGCTGGTGAAATCCAGGGAGGTTGAGTGTAACCACGGAAGAGTTTAATGTATTGCGTGACTTTGGGAAGAGCAAAGGGATCTCTGCCCTTCTTCCTTGTTCCCAGTACAGCCTGCAAACTAGCACACTAAGAGATAAACATATGTGGGCTTGAACCTATTCATCCCCCTCTGAATGACATACATCATAACAAAATTCAGGCTCCAAGATTCAGATTCTTTGGACCTATGAAGGAGTAAAATAATCAGTTTGATAAAAATTTATACATAACAGTTAAGAATTGTGTTTTCCAAAGGGCATTTAAAGTACAATGTTTTTCTATGTTGATATCATGTATAAAATAATATCTCTTTGGCATTGGATAGCTGCTGGAGAGTTTAGATATTTTGAAGGAAATCTTACTTGCCAATTTATTTGTTTTATTATTATTATTTTACTCATGTTCTATGAGTAGGACAAGAATAATTCACTTTTATTGTATCTTGTTTCCTGGCCTGGCACCTGACAATGCTATGTTCTGAGAAAAAGCTTTTTAAGACCAAACATTGAAGATGCGTTTGAAAGGAAGTGTTTGTGTTTGTATCTGCAGTGTGATCAGCAGGTTGGAGAGACAAAAAGAGAATGGACATGGTAGTCTTCCAAATGCTATTTCATGCATAGAGAATTTGAGTTTCTCCCAATTTTTCTAATGAAAAATACCTTTAAACTTGGGTTTCTTTGGGGTAAAAGTGGAGTTTAGCCTCAAAATATCTCTGTCTGTTCAGAAACCCCTTCTGTTTTTTTGGATCTCATTTCTAATTTATAGTGATAAGAAATCTTGTCCTGAAAACCTGTTATTTAATTTTGACTTATGAGCATCTAGGGATTTGACATTCTTTATTTTTTCCAAGGCATTTCTAGGAAACATTAAGCATTTTGTTTTGTAACCTTAGACACACATCCATAAATCAAATATTTTTACTGCTCAAGATTTGTGAAAAATAGGGCCATGAGTAAAATTGAAATGCATCAGATATGGACATAACTTCTATCTGTTCATAGTATTCTGTATTTACATGTGTTCAAGTTTCCACTTCTAAGATTTTTCTTCAGAATTTACTGTTAAGAATAATGCATGATAGGGCATATAACTTGAGATTTTAAGAGCTACCCAGAAACCAGAATTCCTATTCCATAGGAATTTTCAATTTTTTTCCTTTTTAATAAGAGCCCTACTTAAAAAAAGAGTACGTTCCCATTAAAAAAAAATCTTCACTTCAAAAAGTAAAACACTATTTTATGTCCACCATTCCAAGCAACAAATACAACAAATGAAGCTCTAATGAAAAAATGGAGATTGACAATAAAGTTGTCAGAAATCTTTTTTCAGAACTGATTACAGAGAGAAGAAAACCTTTTTCCAAAATCATTCACACAAGATAAAAATATCCTTTCAAAGAGCATTCTTTAAATGTTGCTAAACATTAACAAGCTGTAAGCATCAAACCCATTTTGATACAGGCTTGCTCCTCAGCACCATGTAATTCTGGTGTGAACCGTCCCGCCCTGTGAGGCCATGGTGGGAAATGCCATCAGCATGTCAGTGCAGCTCTGGGCACAGACTGTGACTGTGGCAATTGTTTGCTAATCTCATGGCTGAGATGGCATTTACTGAGCACAGCGCTTTTAGGAAGTGGTCCAAGACGACCACACTTTTTGTTATCTTTAGCTAGACCCCAGGGTGATTTCAAACTTGAAGCACCTTGCTATCTGATGTCCCATTCTCAGAACTGAATTTATTTTAGCTTATCTGATCAGTTAATTTGAACTTCACAGCTTTTTGCTGAAGACTTAATGGTATTCACTCTTTGACTTTACTGTATATATACATATACGTGCATGTTATCATCTGGTGGAAAAAGCCATAACTGAAGATGGAATAAAGTGTTTTCAGGGATAAAGAATGTGGTCCAGTAACATTCTAGTCACCTAGAAAAGCATACCTCTGCTTTAGGTTTATTTCAATAAAGATAACATATTGAGTACTGGTCCAAGGGAGGGATGCAAACTTGAGATGGAGCCAGTGCAAGAAAGAGTTAACAGTGAGACTGATGTACGGTCAGCTGTGTGCCACAAACCCTGCCAAAAGTCTGCCAAGAGAAGGATGTCTGTGCTGAGTGAGTACAACAGTAATAAAAAGAAGAAGGGAGGTTGTGTAGGTGAGTAGCCAGCACAGGACAAAAATGCCTGTTGCCTGCATGGACAGGAGTCTGCAGTTAGTGTTAGAGTGGGATAACACTAAAATTCACATACACTTTTCTGAAAGGGCTCTTATTTTTCTTTTAAGGGTGTGAGTGAGGAGATTAATCAGGTCCCTTTTTTTCTCTCAAAGCCAAAAAAACCCCAACCCAGTACATGACCTCATGCTACAGATAATTTTTCTTTGTTCTTGGGGCGGCCCAACAGTGGGAGAGAGAATAGGTCCTGGACTCCTGGACTACTGGGAATGCAGGGAACTACTGGAAATGACTACATTAGGAATGTAGTAGACTTGGCAGGTATTTGGAACTGGCCTAGACTCTTCTGCTTTGTATTTTCTCCCTAGTTC
>NW_010198365.1:165427-225523 GCF_000695765.1 Mesitornis unicolor
GATGGGTCGTCTGTGACTGACTGATACCCAAAAAGGCCTTAATAAAAACTATCCAAATACTCTCTTTTGATGTGTGTGATTGAGCAATGTAACCATGGCTTATGGAAGATGATTACTTACAGGCATAAGTCATACATACATAAGCATACCCAGAAGTACGTGGAAACACATGTACATGAATTAGTGTGTATACACATTATTAGAAGTGATAGAATTAACTGTCATGTCAAGAACAGCTCTGAAAAAAATGGAGTGATTCCAGCACAAAATTAGTATGAGTGAGAGAGGAATTAAGCTGTGTGCTTTGACAATTTTCTCTCGCTGTGATAGACAAGCTTATTTTGACTGGCACAAATTTTAGCATATTAGTAGCAAATGTGAATTGCTTTGTGAAACGGAAATGCAATCAAGAGCACCCATTACTGTAGTCTATCATTCTAATTGAATGCATTCCTTGGAATTTGTTTATATAGTATTTTTGGCTAAAAGAAAGTATGTACTCTTTTATTTTTATAAGTATCATAAGGAGGCAGGCAAGTTAAATTTTCAAGTTAAAAATACACTAGTAAGACTCATAAAAGCTGCTATAAAATGATATAGCTAAGTTTCTTGTTTTTTTTCCAGTTTCACACACTGCCCAACTATTGTATTTTTAAACTCTGGCAACTAAAAGGCTCAGTCAAGGACCTGAAAGTTAAGCTGCTTCACTTTCAGTACTTTTGACTCCATGTAGTTCTTCATCTCTGACTGCTGGCTCCAACAACAGCCACAGATAAAGCCAGCAAATGCTGATTGTTCCCCTCATCCCTTGAACATCTGTGCACAACCACACAATTTTTGGTAGAGAACATCTGAATAGTAGACAAATCACTTGGGATATTTTTATGGAGTTTGTGAAGATGTAAATTGTGAATTAGTTTCTTCATCTCCTGCTGCTCTGCTTCTGACTCACTGGCTGGGATTCATCTGGCTTAAATTAGGTTTCCTCCTAAACTGATGTGAGCATCTACTTATCCACTGTTGACTTTGCTGACCTTTCCTCAATCCTACTGTCTATTAAGATATCTAAAACTAGGTGCTAAAGGTCTCTAAAACTAGGTGCTAAAGGTCTCTAGGTGCACAGATCACTTCTCCTGCACATCCATAGTGCAGGTGCCTACATATTTATGACTTTTGCATGCCCTGCTTCTTGGACACCTAAATTCTACATGTACTGTCCTTAAAAACCCAGCATCCAGTTCTCCAGAAGCAGTCTTAGTCATTAGTGAGAAGTTAATTAGTAATCCCATCTGTGTTCATCCTGGCATAAGTGGAGGATAGAGCAAGAGCATAGTTCATCACAATACACGCTGTTTAGTATAAGGTGACTGGTCGAGCAGATAGGGATTGGTGAAAGACAGCAGAAAGACTTCACTGGTATCCATAACCAGAATAGTCAAGAGGCTTAGTCACAGTTTGAGAGGCCTTGAGGAAGTAATTTTTCAGGCTTGGTTTGGGCAGAGCCTAGACTAGGGAGAGAAAATGAATGAATAAGTTCTAGGGAGGCCTGAGACAGGACCTGAAATAAAACCAAAGTATTTATATCACAAGAGGTGGCATACAGAAGACATGGCTTAAGAGGATATTATACTCCAAAACCCTCCTCCACTTCAGCTTCTTATGTTTCATAAGACTGTTCAGACTGAACATGGCCACGATAAATATAACTGAATTTGTAATGATCATCTCCCTTCCCTATCATGATACCCAACAACTGGTATCCTTTGTTTTCTTCAGTGACTGTGTAGTGTATAACAGTGATATTCACTGGCAAGTAGTTCACAACCTGTAGAACCTTCGTAAGATCATGGGGGAGGGTACAACAAGCATTTAATTAGCTTCCAATTGTTTTAAATCAGTCTGCACACGCAATTTTTTCAATCAACTGGTTTCCCAAGATGCTGAGATAACAAATAGTCTGTACCTCAATATTCAAAATTTGCTTCCTCATGAATTGAATGGTTATTTGCTACTGTTTTTCCACTGGTATCTGTGCCAATTTTTGTGGCCTGTCCATCATGCAACTATTTGGTGCAGCCTGCCAAAACTGTGTAGATGGATGCTTACTTGGCAAGGTGTGAGATCTTGAAAGGGGTGATCCTCAGTGGTGAGACATTTGAAACAAGTGTGTGGTAGGAAAAATGTCCAGGAGTGAGTGAAGTCCCAGAAAGCAAAGACTACATCAGCAGAAAAAAGGAATCAGAGGACAGCTAGTCTTTTAGAAGCCAGGGGATACAGAATCACATCTGTGGAACCTGTCTTCATGACAGCAAGAAAGGCAGAAACAACACTAGAAATATTAGTTTCTGTCTTATCTTTTGAAGACTTTTTTTTTCCCCCCCTTTACAGCTATTTCCCTTAGATCTGGACACAACTGCAGTTGTCATTCCCTGTATTGGTCTCAGGGGCTGACTGCTTGAAAACTCTGCTCTTCCAGACAGTAGACAGAATGGCTGTGTGACATGATTTAAACTTTGTGTCTGAGCTCTTTTCCAAAGACTGAAATGTGCACAGCTGAGACCTGGGGTGTGGATGCCCATGCAGCACCAGCAGCATAGTGCTTTATCAGCAAGATGAAAAAAACTGAGATTAGATAACCCTGTTTTCTTATTTCCTCACATAAAGCAGTTCCCAGGTAGAAGACTCCAGCATCAGAAAACTCTCTGTGCCAGTGACAGCTGTTCTTGACTATCTCATTAGCTTTCCTATCCATCTCTACCGCCCTGTACAGACTGGTCAGCAGTGAAGGTCTTTAAAGCATTAATAACAGCGATTTTCATCTTTGCTTCCAGATCTGTTTTGTCCCTCTGCTCCAATGCTGAAAGCTCAGATCAGGACCTAGATCCTGCCTCTGAAAGCAGCAAGCTCTTTGGGGTTGCTGGTAAAGATAATGGGATGTGTCTGGTCCTCTCACTCCTCTTCTGTCTGACCATGTAACTCCTGCCCTTTTTCTTCTTTCACATAATCTCTCTTTCTCTAGATAACTGGTCTCCTAGTCCATTACTTCAGGGTGTCCTAGCTGACTGGCTAGTCCCTGTTCTGAGGTTAGAGTATCTGAACAAGATGTAGGAAACTATCCAGCATGACAGGACTTTGTTGGGCATGACAGATAGCGGAAATTAAGACATAAGAAGCAGAAAAACTTACAGATTGTGCCATGAGGAGTGTCACCATGTTGAGGGGAGTTTATTTGAGAAATGGCCCATCTTCTTAGATAGTTGAAAATTATTAATGAACTGTGCGGGAGGGACCATGTTGTGTACAACTAACAGCACCTAGGTATATCAGTAATACCTTTTAGGGTTGAAATTACATAGGTAACAGTAATAAAAATACTAAATTTACATATAGATGTAGCGAAAAATGAAAACAATGGAGAAAATGTAATTAGATCAGAGTTGTTTATTTTGTAGGAGATGATATGGAGAAAGGGTGGCAAACAGCAGGGTCAAGAGGTAAGAATGTGATCATTGCTACATGCCAGTTCCCAACAAAGACAGGAGAGGTATAAGTGAATAGTGATTCTGGGGATAACTTATTGCAGCCTTCCAATACTTAAAGAGGGCTTATAAGAAAGATGGGGATAGACTTTCTAATGGAGCCTGTAGCAATAAGATAAGGGCTAATGGTTTTAAACTAAAAACCAGTAGGTTTAGACTGGATAAAAAAAACAACTTTTTAACAATGTGGGTGATGAGACACTGGAACAGGTTTCCCAGAGAGGTAGTATATGCCCCATCCCTGGAAACATTCAAGGTCACTTTGCATGGGGCTCTGAGCAACCTGATCGAGTTGAAGATGCCCCTGCTTTATTGCAGGGCGGTTTAGACTAGATGACATTTAAAGGTCCCTTCCAACCCAAACCATTCAATGATTCTATTCCATGATTTTGGTGTGGATTCTGCCCAGACCATCCAGGCTGGTTCTTTGAGATCAAGATGCCAAACTGGAAGCGGTGTCTGCCACAGAAGTAGATTGCCACTTGAAGACAATGTTCTCTTTTTTGAGGTTTGGAGACAGTGGACAAGACACAGTACTTGGTCTTATGAGACCTGTCTGAAATGGTGAGTCCAGTGCTTCAGGCTAGACTTGTTCAAGTTCCTCATCTGTAGTTTGTGAAGAGCAGTCCTCAACACCCTGTGGAGTTAGTGAACATGTAGACTGTGGCAGTGATTGGCAGATGAATATAAGGATATGGAGAGAAAGTACAATGAGGATGAGAAGTGTGTTATGTTACCTAAAAGGTGAAAAAAGTATTCTCTTGCTCTGTTTTTAATGTGCTCCCGAGCATATCAATATACCTCATTGTAACTGCTGATATCTGCACCCTGGACCTTTCTCCTGAGCTGTGCCAGGAATTTAGGGGTCATTGGGGAAGCTATGGCCTGTTATCAAGGGGTCACAGAAAGCCGTTTCATGCTGCGCCTTCATATTCCACTTCATCTTATATCAAGAAAAGTTTATCCCCATGGCTTAGGCATGCTGTTCTTTGTAAGGGCAGCTGGAGAACACAGACCACGTCACAGCTGAGGGTGACTCCACTGTCCACAGCAGATGTCACATGAAAAGCAGGCGTCTAGCTGGGCTCTCGTGCCTGACTGTGTTTCAGGTGCCCAACCTCTCGCAGATGGGTCCTAGCCTCTAAGTCCTGTTCAAAACCTGGTTTTAACTTGCCACTTAGTTTAATTCAGGTGGTTTCTCTGTCTATTGACGTTCACTCTGAAAACAAGGCTAATTGATGTCTGACAAACAGTTGTTTCCAATTGTGGTCTCTATACTACATTAGCTATGTTTGGCTAAATAGACCACATTGTTCAAAAAACCCAAAAATCTTTCCTACTGCTTCTTGAACACTTTAGGGTACTTGAAATGTCTCAGTTTAAAAAAAGAAAACACCAAAGAAAGAGACCTGCTAATAGAGATCACTGCTGCTGACGCTTCTCAGTTTTTGCTGCCAGCATGGATTCACTTTTTGGAACTGCATTCAAAGAAGCAAGACAAATATTTTATTTACACAGCTCATGATTTATACTTGGGGCCATGAGCATCCTATCATTTCTTTATAGGATTCTAAATATGTTCAAAGAGAAATGTGACTATAAGCAGATGCTATTCCCTGATCCTAACAGAGGATCATTCTTCAACATTAGAGTCCTTCAGGGAAGTTTGATAAAGCAGACTGTTAACATCAATTCTGCAGGTCACATACTCCGTCTTATTTTTAGTCTTTTATAAAATCTCACTTCCAAGTCACAGGAATGTTTTTGACATCAGGCCTGCTTTCAGCTCACTTTCTGAAGCAGTCAAGTTCAACTCATTAACCATGAGAGAAAGAATCCCCATAGAATAGCAATGCAATCTTCCAGAGATCTCAACTGCCCTCTGAAATGTCTCCAGTCCACTGACTAGAAAAGGAGCACCTGCAACCCTAGACATCTCAGCTGCATAAGGGCAGGCCTACATTACTGTCCTGGTTCTAATCAGCAGTGTGTTTTTTAAGGCAAGTGTTGCTATCATGACTACTTGCTATGCTGTGTCAGAGCATGTTAACTGAATTTCATTTGGATTATACCAAACTGGAAGATGTTCTCCAGAAGTGCAAAGCATATACACCAGTTGCTGACAGTTTTTTGCTCCATGGGACTAGAATAGAGCCAAACTGAAATACCCTCCCAACAAAAATGTGTAATGTGGACAGCAGGACCTCTTGCACTGAATGTTTTGCTTTACAGATCTGCTCGTGTTGTGTTGCACTATCTGCTAGCATAGCCTGAGTGTGAGAAGACACCCAGGAGAGTACCAGAGCCTGCAGCTGGGTCTATGATTCAATAGGCACCTAAGGCTGAGTTTACATTGAAAGGCAAATATGCTTTGCAACATGCTTGGCCACTAGGTAGAGGTCCATGTCCCCTTTCCACTCTGTGAAGACACCAGGCTCTGCAACACTCAGCTGTTTTTCCTTTGGGTGCTCAATGGGAAGGAACCTGTGTGCTACCAATACCTCTGCTGATGCACTTGACTGAGGCAGGGGATGGCTTGCCCCCATGGAGCTCTAGGATGGGGACTGAATTCATAAGCCTTTGCCCTTTGTAATGGAAAAGGTCCCCCACATCCTTTAGGGGAGGAGTGGCAGGAATTAACATAGTGTCTTCTTCCCTTTGGGTCCGTGAAATTTTCCTGAAGACCTTTTTTGGAGGAATCAATGCATGGTAGCAGAGCAGAGTACTTCAGGTGAACACTGAAAGCCTTTGTTGAGTTATCCTAACTCTAGGGGTAAAAATGACAGGAAAGATTTTGCACTTTTAAGTAAATAGAAGTAATAAACCTTATGATTAATTCAATGAAGGTGGATTTTAAAGCTCTGGATGGAATTCCTTATATGCATTTGAAGAAAAAATAAGAATTAAATGTAGATATACATTAATTGATCTGTATGTGAATTCCAAACATTTTACAGACGGGTAGAGCTCTATGAGCAAGGCTGAAGCTGAATCTGGGGATTTTTTTACCAACTGAATATTGAAAAAAAATAGTTCAGCAATTTGTTTCAGTGTTGGGTTTCCTTGAACAGGAATCTCTGGACACAAGGAATTCCCTCATATTGCCTCTACTGTCTCCTTTGTGAAAGGGTAACATACATAATAGAAGATAGAAGTAATAGGAAAAAACAGAGGGAGGTGAAGATACTGCCCAAACATTTGTTTTGAAACACATTACAGTTTAGTCTATTTCATTTAATCTCAGAAGCTACTGCTTCCACAATAAAATAAACAAAAATAAATTTATTTTGGCTAAAGACCACCACAGATTTGGCTGTTTTATCAAATGGTTTTCACCTAAATATGTGAGATCAATCTTTGGCTTGTGAGCAAAGTGTGAGTTTCTTAAAGACCAGTGTGTTCAACTGCTTCATGTCTTGCTGTCCTGATGATTTTAATATTTCAAGGGCAGACGCTAGGAGAAACGGTGATCCTGCTAGTTCAGTAATTGGTAAGGATATATTGTCACAATGGTCACTTTTGTGGCCTCAGTTTTTTGCCTGACACACCATGCAGTGATGACCTCTGATGTGTTTTAAATTTCTGCAGAATTCCTCTAAAGCCTATCTTCAATATTTATAAAAATTTCATCTAAATTTTCTATGCTTTCCAGCAAAAGATTAGTCTCTCTTTGACTAAATGTAGTATGAATAAATGTGGAGGAGCCAAAAAACACTCTCAGAAAGAAGCCAGGATTTCAAAGACATCTGAAACATTTCAGTCCACCTTCTGGCAATATGCTGACTACACATAGAGGGGAAGGAAGAAGGAGTTAGTGAGGGGAGGGGGGCATCATGAGTGTACTGTCTGCTCCTTTGCACTGTGAACCAACAGTTCTGAACTGAAAAAGCTGGCTTTGCTATTTGAGTTTAATAATGGAGCTCATGTGATACCCTTTTAGATCCCAATTATCTTCATTTTCAATCCACCTGTTGAATGAAATTAACTAGGAGCGCAAAGCAACAGTAATTAGTAAAAGGCAATGCAAGGCCGTGGAGATATCACAGATCCAGACTCCTCCCAGAATGTTTTCGATTGAGAAACTTATTTCTTTGCTGATGATATCTCAAAGATCCAAGAAGATATTCCATATAAAGAGGCAGCTAATGTAATTTTCAAAGGCTGCTGTTGTTTCATGAATGACCTCTGGTCCTGAAGAATAGTAGAAAATTGTAAGAAATGTGTCATCAGGTAGCAGATAGCCTGAGATCTCCAGTGTCAGTATGCTAGTAGTGATGTTCTAGTGATCGCTATTCCAGGACTTTCATGCAGCAATGCGGTTTTTCAATTTGGTTATAAGTCTAGAAAGACTGAGCTGGAAGATTGGCTGGTAATAAGTGTCATGGGAGCCTTCACACTCTATTCCACACCTGCGAGACAATCACACCTCAAAAGCAGTGGAAAGAGGGAAGTAAACTGTATCTGGATGACCTGTGGGAATTTAGCCTGAAAAGCTGTTTCACTGTATGAGAGTAAGGTCGTGTTAGATACAAATGTACAGCAACTACAGATGGCAGTGGGATTCACCCAGTTGTAATCAATGTTATTGCAGTCACTAAAAACATTGCATCTTCCCATTCAAACTGGAGCATGAAGGACACATGAAAGAAAGATTCTCCTTGGTCAGACCTCTTGAAAAACCAATGTTGTCATTCACTTAAAAAATAGGATATGAAGAGTAGAACCCCATTAGACTCAGAAGGACGATATGACCTCCATCAGGTTCACTTGCGTGGTGAAAGTAGGTGCGAAGGTAATATTCATAGTGCAATTAGACCCAATGCATTTAAGAAAATGCAATCCATGAAGGACCATTAAGAACAAAGCTGCTGACTCCGATTCAGGAAATCTCTAAATTACATGCCATCAAAAGCTGGGAGAGGGAAAAGGAAGCACCACAATACACCTTGATTTTACAGTTCATTGTGAATCTGGTATTGTCAATATCGGAGGCTGGACTGAACTAGATAGCCCTTTTCTTCCTGATCAAATACTGACAAATGCTCCTAGGTCCTCAGGAAAATGTCCATATGAGGGCTGAATATCACTTCATTCACCCGATCAGTTTCCTCTCAATGGGATGTAGTGGACTGCAACTGTTTGGGGCTAGAATCTGGATTTTATTGTCATTGGCAGAGTATCAGTTTAATAACATTTCACCTCAGGTGAAAAGTTGCTTACCTGTTTGGAGCATTGTATTATTCATCTGGTTTTGGTTTTAGTATAAAACATCTGAAGCAACTGTTTTTTCTTGGCAAGGTGACTTGGTCCGTTTAAATAAATTACTGCAGCAGTGAGGATTCAGCCTTGCTAAACATCCTGCCCAGAAGAATGTGCAGAGACACAGACTCAACCTTCTTCTTGAAAGTCTGAGTCTCCCAGTACAGTGCACTTGGGAAAGTGAGGAGAGACTTCAATGTAGAATAAGCTTTGCAAGCAGTTTATTTATTGCACTTCACTGGCTGGAATTCTCCATTCGTTAAATAACCTTTCGTGCTGATGCTAGTTCTGTGTAATTCAGTGCTATGGAAATTGTGTAATTTTTTAAAAAATAAAAAAGCTAAAACCTCCTCCCAGTTTACAAACTTGCTGTAGTCACCTAGGTCAGCTTTGCGAGGACAGAGTACATGGGTCTGCATATTGCAAGAGGTGTTTCTCAATGGTGTGTGAAGGTATTCTTGTGCACTGTGTAGTTTGGATAATAGCTCCGTTCCTGTGCAGCTGGCTATGGAGCAGTGCATTGGGACTGTGCTCCCGCAGGGAGGCATATAAGGCTGGAGTGTCTACAGCTCCTCAGGAGCCACGTCCAACCCTTTCAATAGAATATAATTTAGCTCAAATGACCTCCTTTCATCCCCCCATTTTACCCACCCCAAGAAGCTGGATGATATGTCAATGACACAAAGCAATCATTATGCTTGTGTGGATTTTACCCAGGGAGACACATCAGGGAGCAAAGCATTGCACACTGGCTACATGGGTCTTTAAATGATGGATTTTCTTTAAGGAAATAAAATTACACTCAAGGCTCTCTAAACTGCTAGTCAAGCTTTTCTTTTGTAAGAAATCTTTCCATCGTTAGACCAAATGAATGAGATGGATGAAAACCACAACCACTGTTTTTGGTTCTGTGCTGAAGAACAGAAACTAACCTCTCCACAAAGAAATCCCATCACAAGTACGCCTTTGAGTCTTTCGACTAAATTGACAGCACTTCAAGCTATTTACAAAGCAGGAGATTCCTCTCGTTGTTTATCTGTGGTGTGCCTCCCTGGTGTGTTCTGTCTAAGTATGAATGCATCTGTTCACTTCGTTTCTAGCCTATACCCACAGCAGTCCCAGCAGAGCAGCTGGAAGAACTATTATGAGCAGCCAAGTCTGGAACTGCTTGGATTTATTGTCTTTTCTGGGCATATGGACGTTGGTGTCCAATAGATGGATTACAGCTGATTTCCTTAATTTGCTCCGGGTTGTGCAGACTCTGGGAGGATTCAGCTGGAGCCGGAGTTATTTTGCCTGCTCCTTTCAGTAGACCTTGATTTCTCAGCCTCTCAGTCCTTGGGTTTTGCTCAGCTCAGTTGTAAGTGCAGGACCTGATGTGGGCAGCTGAGATGGTTTGAGAGGGAGAGGAAGTAGCGTGGCTGTGGAGAAATGCCCTGAGCACCTCACCTCCTCCTGGTTGGCAATTTCAGTGCACTCAGCTGTGACTCTTCAAGACTTCTGTGCCCGGTAGATTTTTCATCAATATTCTAGACAGTAAAAGTATACAGGACTGAACATTTTTACACTAAAGGAACAAACATTAAATAAAAATAAATTTTAAACTTTTCAAAACACAGTTTAATCCATGCTTTGTTAGCTGACTAATACACACAATGAAACCAGGAGCAGAAACTAAACCATGCGACTTAGTACAAGCATTGTCTAGTTCTTTTAAATTATCTAAGTGAAAAGCAAAGGTATTGAAAATATCAATTCAAGAGCAGCTCATAAACCAAAAATATGGCAAAATAAAATTAACACCTGTGTATTACAAGTTATCTGTTCAGTTTCTCTCAGCACGATTCACAATGAACATTTAAAATATTAAAATCAACTGCAGAGCAAAAGTGGTTACAAAGCCATCCAAACATGATTTTTAGCTACTGCTGCACAGATTCCTTTCTAGTAAATGTCCCACTTAGATTTTGAAAGCACTCAAGATTTGCCTTTTGGGACCAAATTTGATTTCCCAGGGTGGCAACACTTTTACAAATATAAAGGCTGTTGGCTTACAGAGAGTTGAATCACATGTAACACGGTAACTACAGGGATTTGACCTGATTTTTGTCTTCACAAAGTTGGAATTATGATTTCAAACAGAGAAAAGAAATGCTTCAGACTTCACTTCTGCAGTGTGAAAGTGGAGTTATTTCCCAATGCAGTTCCTGTGGAAGGAATTAATATTACCCCAGCTTCTATTCAGCTAGATGTCCTCTTTCTTGGTCAGCACAGGGCTTTACAAGGGCACTTTTGCGTCCCCTGAGTAACATTGACATATTTCAGTCAACCAGAGGAGGGAGGAGAGTACTGATCATCCTGGATAAAGCTACAGGAGTGTGTGCTGGGTGGGTCCACCATGTTTCTGGATGTTCAACGGTGCACAGATTGTGCTATAGTCCTGTCATGTTTGGTTCGATGCCCACAGACAAGGGGTTACTCTGCAGAAGAATCTTGGGGCTATCCAGGGTTTCTGGACATCTGAAATCTCAGATAGGTGTTCAGGCTCTGCTCTGGAGAAGGAAAAAAAATATTCCAGGAGAAAAAAGAGAACCTACTGAAGGAGGCTTGGTCCTGCTGAGGGTCCCTTCCACTTCACTGGTTATGTGGGATTGTGAAGCAAAACAGTGCATGCAGTTCCAATGACTTTTATCTGAGGAAGACTACAGTGCAAGTGCAGTGCTTTTCCCTTTGCGATGTGCTGTGGTGTTGGGCTTTGTACTAACATGAGCATTGTCCATGCCTTGTTCAGAAGGGAAGACACAGATTTTACTGAGTTTTAAAATTCCAGTGGAGCCAGACCCTACTACCCCCAAGGTAAGAACCACTCATGAGTGTATGAGATGTCTACCCAGAACACCCATCTCCTTTAGTGCTTATAACTGCACTCAACCTCTGTGCAATGATATATGATAGTTCACTGTTCCTGGTATGCAATAACTCAGGGTTGTTCAGTGCTCCCGACATTCATGAGGTACAACTGTTTATGCTGAAAACATAGTCTGGACTGGCCAATTCTTCATGATTATTCCTGTTCTATGATCTCATTAGAGCTGTGGGGTTTGAAGAGCTCTATGTGCTATTGCATCCCAGCATAACAACAAGGAATTGCTGGGGTGTTTTTTTCACAAAAATAGAAAAGTATGATCACATTCAATGTAAACATGTAAGTATATGTTCACAGATGTCCTTTTTAGTTATCAGAGGAGATGCTCCTGCAAGTAGATTTCATCTGTCTTCATTATCTTCTGTGGGAGGAGTCCAGGGGTATTACCTAGAATGAAGTAATATTTAATTACTATTCCTTCTGTAGCCCATTTATGATTGTTAGGACATGGGCTGATTTGGGATAGGTGTTTGAATATTAATTACTGGCACCAAAATATTGCCAGATGTTATTGTTTGTTCCAAGTTTCAACAGCAAAACATTCATGGGATCAACTGATTTAAATTGATTTAAAATTTTGGCCACTTCTAGAAAAGGAAGTAGAAAGTACATGATGTCCAGCTTGGGATATGGTCTAATAAAAATAAATAAATAAATAAAATAAACCAAGGATGGGTTTACAGTGGAGAATAGTCAAATCCAACTTCTGTCCTTGAAATTCAGAATTTCCATCTGGAAACTATATCTTTTAACTCCTAGGAATGTCCTCTCATAGTCTGGCCTAAAAGTAATGTGTGCTGTCTTCTGTGTATTGCTACAGAGATACCAATATAATAAAACCCAGCAGGGTGACTTCAAGCATACTTGCAATGCCACTGGAACTTATAATTCATCTTTGTGGGTTATTCTCAGATGGGCTTTTAAAGATAAATGACAAGGTGCTTTACAAAGCTACGCACTGAAATAATTCCATCCAGGGGTGAGGTACAGAATATATGAAGGTACACATGCACGTCGTAGCAGCAGGAGATTGCTGTAGTAGCAGTAGCAGCAGCAATAAGTTGGCACTCAGCAGCTAACAGGAAAGTAAACTAAGTCAGGAATTAGGTCCAGAATGCAAACACAGAAAGAATTTCACATACTGTGCCATCAGCATGCAAGTTTCCAGAAGCTCTTCCAACCCCATACTATTCTTCCTCTCTGCTCTTTCTCAGCCCCTATCCTTCTTTCTGTGCTGATGTTCAGAGGGAACTTTGCCATTTCATTTGATCATACCATTCATTAAAATGAAAAAAATGAATAGAAAAAATATATTAAAAATCAGCAGGGATAAATCCCATATGCCTCGTTGCCTAGTACAGTACAAAATGTACTCCTGTATGTACAGTACAGCACTGCATTAAACCAGAGGGAAAACTCTCGTATGACCTTGGTGCAACAAAACTATCTGTATATTAAAAACAAGCCCTTATTTATTAAGACCCCCAAATCCCAACATCCATTTAAAACCTGGGCCTCTTTCAAAGCCTCTGAGTCATCATGAAGAACATGATTCATTCAGTAACCCCAGCTCACCACGGCTCTCTTAGGAGTAGGAGCAGATTCAGTTTTAAGCTTTCTCTGGCAATTTGAAAACCAGTATCTGGCTACCAATCTCTGTTTCTAATCTTAAAGAGAATTGCATCCTATTGCTCGATCTGCATTCTTATCCTAAAAATGAAACTCGCTCTTTCTTCTGAGTAATTTGGAGTATAATCTGCTTAAATGCCTTTTAAGGAGCCATGAAATTCTATTTTCCTTGTCAGACATAGCTATTTTGAGGAGAGGGAATTTCACAAATATGAGTCCTTTCATAGAGCTAGGAACTGGTGCTGTCCAGCTGTGATCTCCTGGCCCCAGCCTGAAAACACGCTGTTATATAAAACCTCTGTTAACCAGAGACTGAGAAGATGCCTGCGTCACGGAACAGGCTTGTTCCAGGAACCCTCACCCAGTGCAGGTGTCTGATGAATTTCTTTTTGTTAGCATTAGGGCCACTCTATTGGTTAACCTCTTGTGTCTGCTCGGAAGGAGCAAACTAAGCAAAAGGGCTCGGACCGACATTTCGCTCCGTGCTTGAACGCACATATGGAAGTGTTTTCAAGCCAATGGTACAGGGAGTGTTTGTGCCTTTCCAGTTTAAGCAGCGCTTTCTGATGGCTGCTTGCTCAGGAAACCTGGCCACCATTCAGCTGCATACATTTCTTTATTCCAATACTTAGCAGCAGTACTCCATACCTTTTTTATTCAATAACACTTTGTGGGATTTTCATCGTGTTTTCTTATTGTTTTCCATTTCATGATGCGCTGTATGGTGCTCCTAAAAAAATGCATGAAGTCCCCTTGATACGCACCCAAAGCAAACATGTGACTTGATCCCCACACCATCACGTGAGGTATTCTGCTTTAAGCATAAGAAAAAAGACTCCAAATTCCTGCTTCTTTTCTTTTGGGAACTTTCCAGATTGTTTGCCCTTTTAAAAATGGAATATAATTACAAATCGTCCAGACACTTCACTGAGATCACTCATTTCACACAGGTTATTAAATAATGACTTACAGACTACAAATAAAATCTGAATTTGTTGAGATTTATATTCAAGGATGACAGTTTGATTCACACTGAACATTTTTTTGCTTTTCTGTACATGTATTTTTGGTTTGTTTCTTTTTATTTTCTGGGTTTTTTTGGTTGTAGAAGGAGATGCATGCATTCTTCTTTTTGCTCAGTTTATTTGATTTCTGTGGCCCTCCCAAATCATGCTGGATTATTTACGATCTGATCATGCTTTGTTTATGAAAATAAATTCTTTACATACTATACCATTCATCTGACTTTTTAGGGTTTTTCAGATGTTCACCCTCAGCAGTAGTTTACAGTCTGTGGTCTGAAAGCCTTGGGAATGCCTGCACTGTTTTCAGATGGTCTGCAAAGCATAACGAAACCCGTGTTCAGAACACTTAATTTTTCTAAGCAAGAGTCTGCCCCTTGGTTAAAAATTTTTAAGGTCCAAATTTTCTTAAAAAATTGAATGGATTGCAATCATACAAATTTGTTCTCATGTTTTCATTGCATAAATAAGTAAAGAATGAATTAAGTGTGTTTGTATATGTGTTGATGGGGTTATTTATAGGAATAATGGTGCTGTCTATATTTATGTCTTAAGAATAAACAGACACTGAAATACTCATAGAAAAACAAACAGTGGTACACAAAGACACTCAGTAAGTCAGATTAATTTTCAAAGTATTAATAAGTGTTCTTCCTATTGTGTGAGAGCCTGCATAAAGAATTGATTTCAGAAGCACCTAGAAATGAGATTTCCCTAAATGCTTCCTTCTTTGAAATTAAATTTTCTAACAAATTAGAACTGAGAAGAAAAAACAAAATACCTTAAATCTTCCTGATATATATCTCAGAGAGGTCTGTTTTCTGAATTACCACTATTTTAATTGTTTCTCAATTCCTTCAATGAATACTCAATTCTTCACAGAATACTCAATTCTTCACTGAGTTGGTAAATTGATTTGGTATACTTGTGAAATGAAAGAATCACAAGGGCTGACAGCAAAATCTAAAGTAATGGAAAGGGATTTTTAAGCTATTTAAAATGTTTTAAATTTTTTACTTAACCCACTTATTTTCAATGAGCAATGATAGAACAAGGATGTTTTTAGTGAAGGTCAGTCAACCTTGATCTCTGTTGGAGATGGGAAAACTTCTGTTCAGAAGACATATTATATCATTACGTGTACGTATACATGCAGGCACATACACATATTCAAGCAAAAAAAAATAGGTATTTTTTAAATAAGAAAACTTTCAATGAGTTATAACTTGGCATTTCAAAGCAAGAGGAAGCAGGAATTGATGTTGTGACCTTGTGAAAGTCTGTCATTCATTTGTGTGGAATGAGGATAACATTCTACATCTTCTTGAGGGCTGTTTAAGTCTACATGTAATACAACTGATGTATCTTCTCATAGTGCTGGCAGCTACTTGGTATGATTTATCACCTTACCTAGGATGAGTGTAAAGATAAAAACTATAACTTACCGATACCAGTAAAGGAAAATGTCTATGTGGTGATGAAATATGTCATTATCAAATGACTACTGCAAAATACTCCAGGATGAACCACCTGGGTACACAGATATCTGCTGGAAGTGTATGCTGCTACTTTGTCACTATCTAAACAATGTGAAATATGATCTTGAGAAATGAGTTGAGGGTGCTGCTGTTCATCTTTGAAAAATGTACCTTCACTATGCTGGAAGACCATGCTATGCACCAGTGTAATCACTCTGGCTCCAGCTAAGTGCATTCATCTACTCAATGATGACACAGTTTTATGAAATCAGTAGGATTGCTTGCACAAGGCTGTTTCACTCCAGTAATGAACTGGCAATCTGGAAGTATCAAAATAGTAAGTCTAAAGGACTCCATTGTCTAAAATCAAAATGATATATTGGTTTTTTAAAGCAGCCCGATAGGGTCCAATCTTAGGCCCATTGGTGAGGCATCCTCTTAAAGGATCAGCAAAGTGAGGAAATCTGATGTGAAGCTAAGGTTTGACTGAAGCTAAGGTTTGACTGAAATAAGAATTTGTTACTTATGGATTTCACCCTCTGTGTTGTGTGAAATAGCCTCACGCTAGGCTGAAAGCCAAAACAGCTGCTTGTTTAAATTCCTTGCCTGCTAGAGCACCCCAGGACTAGCTCTCTGGCAGTTCTCAGGCTGGGATCCAAAATTAAGGGAAATGAGTCCTTAAGCACACAGTCTGAGATGTCCTCACCTGAAGGGATTGACTTTGCCTCCCAGCTATGCCACTCACCCTTGCCAGGGATGACAGCGGCCAGGAGCAATGACCCTGCTTCCCTCCTAGAGGGATACAAAGGTTGGTGAGGTTGGTGGAAATGAGTGCTGGGTGCCTCTGTTGGCAACAGGCATCTTGTGCATTGAGAGTTTTGGAAAGTTCAGAGTATGTCTGGGTGTGCTTTTGTTGAGGTGATGAGGACGTAAAGAGGATCTCTTGAGCTGTGTCCCCTTTGCCGGGGATAATTCACTAAACCATAACTTGGGGTCCCTGTTCTGTGTGAACCCCTAGGATGGGATTCATCATGTCATTTCAGACTAGCAACCTGCAAGTTTCAAGATATGCTTATTTACCTTCATAGAAATCAATGGACATTTCTAGAGTGTGGTTTTTCTCTGATCTCTTTTTTTTTTACAGTGGCATAAATATTATCTCAGATTAATGGAGTCCACATAAAACACTACTTCATGGCATGTAGATACCAAATGATACTGACAGACGACTCTAGTCATTCACTACTGAGTTGAATAAATAATTGCAAAACATGCTGTAAATTATGTCCAAGTTGCACTACTTCTAAGAAACATTTGGATGCCCATCTTAATTTTATTTTAATTTTTGCATATTTCTAAAGATTACATAATTTCTTCTTTGTTTCCATTATGTAGCTGTGAAAACAAAACAAATCCAGCTTAGAATCTGCTGTCTGCTTTTCTGTCTGACAGCTGCTTTTACACACAGGCAGGCATTCATTCTTCCCTGCCAGGGTTGCCAGCTTCTCCTAACTGCTTTTTCAGCAGCCACTCTGAATAACCACCTTCTGAGCCTGTTTGTATGGTGCTAACTGTCCTCACTGTGAGCTGTTTCAGTGGCTCTGCATGCTTCTTTCTCTTTCATACAGCTTTGAGAAAAATATCCGCTTAAAGCATTGAAGAAAAGATGCAGATGGATGCTGTTTGGTACCTCTTTTAAAAGCTGCTAATGAGCATATCTGGATCTATGTCTTCACATTCAGTCTGCCACGCACCTCCTTGGGTCATGGTGTATGAGATGGGAACTACATGTGCTGTCTTCCAGATCTGCTGGTGTAACAGGACCTCTTGCCTGGGGCCACTGAGCAGTATCTGTAGTGGAAATGTTAAATAAGTCCATGCACCTAATTTTCCCCAAATGAGAATGACTTGTTTGTTTCAAGCTCATGCCTGTTGACTTCCATAAGATCAGAGTACTCATCACCTTGAAAGCTATGCCTGTTAGCTGTAACAAAGGGAAATTTCTTGCTTTTTAAAAGTACACAAGGTTACAGCTCATCAACATAGCATGAAAAAAATTGTATGAAATGAGACAACACTGTGACAATAGTTTTCCTCTTCATTTGCAAAGGAGCACTAATTAGACAGGATTTTTAGACACAGGCTGGAAAGCATTTGCTTTGTGAAACAAAGATCCTCAGGATCAAAGCTGAGTCATAACATCTCTGTGGCCCTGAAATTTGTTTTTCTTAATGGAAACAGTGTAATACAGTTCTGAATCTTGTTGAACTCCCTACACTTGAGGCTGGCAAACAGTAAACATGAGGAATTATGCAAGCTGCAGTGAAAGCTTAAAATGATGCCATGGCCGTGGAATTTGAGAGTCTTAGAATTTCCAGTTCAAAATCTCCTCTTTGGAAGAACAGACCTTGCAGTAGTGAATGAAGACACACTTAATCATAAATGTACAAGGGAGCCTTTGCAAGGATCCAGTGAAACCTGAAGGAGCTGTAAGGGAAATCAGCTTAAGGAGGCAACAGAGTACCTTGTGAGAGGGCCACATCCTGGTGCCATCATGACCCTGTGCCTCTCATACCTCGCTGATGAGGTGAATGGAACCATTCATTGAGCAAAAAGCTGATTGGCAGGAAAAAGCTGGTGGAAGGACGAAAATTTCATAGCAACAGGACTGAGAGCTCTAATTTTGGTGATGTATGTGGTATGTGTGACCCTTGTGTTGTCCATTAGGAGTACATTTCACTCCTTCATGGTTGAAGAGTAATCCAGACATGCTAATGACTCATTGCAGGCAAGAGCAAAAGCAAAAAAAACTTGCAGATGAAGTTGATAATTATGAATCATCCAGTGACTTTAACACTCAGATACTTTAAAATATTCAGCCAGGCTATTCATTTTCTATTTAACCTCAAAGCTTCATGGCTAGTGTAGCTTAGACACTCTTAAGCAATGGAAGGCAGTCTTACAAAATAAGATTTGCAAGGCAAAATATACTTTTCATAGCTGAGGACAAGATTGTTTTCCATTACCAGAAACAATCAGGTTTGTGGAGAGACTTGCATATTTTCTAGACTAGGACATACTAGGTGCTTTTATATGGACTTGCTATGGAGTGGTGCTTTTCCACCTAGCATTGTATGTAGGAGCATTGGCAGCCCTCTCTAAGTAGCCAGGTCTCTGTGTCTCAATGTTGAGCTCTTCAAGGGATCACATGTTGCCCCATATGTTTCAGGAAATAACTCCCTAACAGGTTTGGGGGGTTGATTTCTCTCAGTTTAATGGGTAAGGAAAAAACACTTCCTTACCATGAATGTTCAGGTTTCTTCCTTAATCCTTAGTACACTGAGGTTACCCAAAGGGTTCCAGCTTATGAACATCACAGCCAAAAGAGTGACATCCTCAAGCTTTACATGTCCACCTGGTCTTCTGCCATTGCTTCTATACTGTAATCATAAAGGAAAGCCTGGAGCTAAGCAGCAAATATTTATGCTGCTTTAAGAGCAGGACCTGGTGATGTAAAGGCCTTTCTAGAAAAGTCTTGAGGCTCCTGTGTCTGTCTGATGTTAGCTGTGTGTCTGCAGACATGAGTCCTCGTCACATCTACGCTCTAGGTACCAGCTCAAAGTCTGGTGGGACAAATCTGCACAAAGATGGTGTGTTCAGATCCACTGCAACAAATCTAGTTAAAAATAAGCATGATTCAAGCTAACTAGACAGCAAAGTTAAGCTCACATAACAGGCCTCTGATCATATTTATCCAAAGGCTGAAAGAAAGAGATGCACCTAAACTAAAAAAAAAAATAAAATATTATTAAACCAATTTTTTTAAATGTTGTATCTTGAATTTATTCTTTCTCTTTGGCTCTTTTCACACTAAATTAGACAAGCAACTCTTCATAGAATCATAGAATCCCACATTGGAAGAGACCTCAAGGATCATCTGGTCCAATCTCTCTTGGCAAATGCACAGTCAGGAGAAGATGGCCCAGCACCCTGTCCAGCTCAATCTTAAGAGTCCAACGTTGGAGAATTCACAACTTCCCTGGGGAGATTATTCCCAGGGGCAGGTTGTTCTAAATGTGAAACATTTTCTTCTTCTGTCCAGGACAGTTACTCCCCAGGAGTAACTTGTACTCATCATCCCTTGTTTTTCTATGTAAAAAGAGAGTCTCCATCTTCTTTGTACCCACCCTTCAAATACTGGAGCATGGTGTTATAGTCTCCCCTAAGCCTCAGTCTTCTCTTAGTCCCAGTTCTCTCTGTCTTTCCTTCAATGGCAGGCTTCCCAGCCATTTGATCATCTTTGTGGCCCTTCTCTGGACCCTCTTCAGCCTGTCCAAAACCCTTTTGTATAGCAAGGACAAAACCTGAATGCAGTATTGCAGGTGTGGCCTGACGAGTTCTGAGTAGAGTTGGATTACCACTTCTTTATCTCTGCTGGTGATGTCCTTGTTGATGCAACCCAGTATTCCATTGGCTTTCTTTGCTGCAGCAGCACACTTGTTCACTCATCTTGAGCTAGCTGTCCACCAGGACCTCCAGGTCCCTTTCCACTGAGCTGCCCGCCAAGCCGGGTAGATCCCAGCCTGTGCTGCACTGCTGGATTATGTTTTCCCAGGTGCAAGACCTTACACTTGTCCTTGTCGAACTTCATAAGGTTCTTGTTAGCCCACTATTCCAGCCTATCCAGGTCTTCCTGCAGGATGGCTCTCCCTTCTGAAGTGTCTACTTTCCCGCTCCATTAGGTATCACCAGCACACTTCATCAGGGTACATTTTATCTCTTCATCCAGATCAGTTATGAAGATATTAAACAGTGTTGGGCCCAATATCGGTCCCTGGGGGACCAATACTTGTGACAGATTGCCAGTTTGAAAATGTGTGTGTGGCCTGTCAGCAAATTCCGCATCCACTGCACAGATGACTTGTCTAGACTGTAAAGCATCAGTTTCTCTAGGAGGAGGCTATGGGAAGTGGTATGGAAAGCACTGGAGAAATCCAGGCAGACAATGTCCACTGCTCACCCCACATCAACCAAGCAGGTTATTTTGTCGTAAAAGGTGATCAGGTTTGCCAAGCTTGATTTGCCCTTGATGAACCCTTGCTGGCTTTTCCCTATCACTTGCTTCATTTGACTTGTGATAGCCCCCAGGAGACTTCGTGCCATAGCTTTTTATTAGTACACCATAAGTTGTATATGGGCAGAAAAGTACAAAAGTTCATTATTGTATGCTCAGTTAAATTAGATTAAATACCTTATCAGAGAGAATAATATTAAGAGTCCCAAAGGTCTCAGGTGTTAAGAAATTTGTTGCAGTTGACTAGGTGGGTTCCTGCTGACTTCAGGGGCTGCTGGATAAGATTTATTGCATACTAAATTCCAAATATAGCTAAGCAAAAATGAAAATGAAGGGAAGCTACCTTTCACAGCATGGTCTAGGCTCTGGTACATATGAATTATTAGAATAATAAGAATAAATTAAAAACTAGTGCAGAGGAGCGGTGTGATCGCAGGAAAATGCATAGACAGAGGCTCAGTGCAATGTCAGACCTTCTCACATTTAATTAGTCCTGTGGACTGTATCTGGGGTGGATGGGACTCCAGACTGCCCTTCTTCTGGCATTCTACTTAACAAAACCACTTATTAACAGGAAAATACATTTCATCAAGCTTTAACCTTAGGTTTCCACCAAAAAGGTAACAGGGCTTTTCATACAGATGGAAAAGCCATTATTCAGATGAATTCCTTAAATTAATTTTCAGGGGGAAATGAAAATTTTAACACAAAATTGAGTATAATAAAAAAGTATTCAGCAGTACATCAACAGTCTCAGAAAAGGCCCACATATTTTTCATAGTCTTAAGTCTCGTTAAATAAGTTCTTCCAAAAATCCACAAAAGCCCTGGCTTTGTGTCTCTACCAGACCTCTTTACAAACAGAAATCTTTACGAGCAATTTAAGTATTTCTGCTTTAAATTAAAAAGTACTGTTTTAATGAAACTAAGTACAAATATCAGTGGACTTAAAGAAAGTAATTAAAAATAATCAACCACAATTTACCACCTCCAAGAGATTAGTTCATTCTAATCAGCAGAATGATTTCCAACAAAGCTACATTAAAATTAAGAGAGAAATTTCCGTCTGAAAGGTTTGATTTCTATTTTAATGCAAAAAATTTTCCAGATTTAAGAAATTACTTTTCAAAACCACTTAAAATCCAAAAGCAGATGGGAATATTTCCATCAGGGCAAAATAAATGGATCCATTCCCAAATAGAATTGATTCTTATCTTGCTGTCTGCCTCCCAGGAGAACGACGTGGCTCTGAGGGCACCCACTGTCCTAGTGAGCACTTGGGGATGAGCTCAAGAGGAAGGAGGTGATGATCAGCTTTGGTACCTGGCCTGAGGCCTGAAGGGAGAAACATGAATGGCCAAAGCTGATTATGAGAGAGATCAGATTTTTTCATGTTAATGATTTAATAACAGAGAATGTCACATTAACTTTTTTGGTTTTTACGGAAATGTCAGCTTTGCCTTCCTCACCTTCCATTGCCTTTACTCTCCTTCTGCTCTGCCAAAACCAGCTGAAGTATGTGTATGTGCATCTCTGGAGCTACCTCTAAGCTCAGAAAAGTAGCAATCCATGTATTTTCTACCCCATTCCCCAGCTGCAGCTACGCAGACTTGTGCACTTTGGGCCTTTCAGTTGTCTTGGTTCTGACTTAGCCGATACGGTACTTCATGGGAACCCCATTGACAAGCTCCCTTTTTGGTGACAAAGCCCAACCAGGAAGTCATGCCCAAGGGGAAGACTGCACCTCCTTGCAGCATGTGTCTGCGCAGAGCTGTAGGATGCATCAAAGCTACATTTGCCTGGAGGCATAGAGAGAGAAGAGCATAAAAATGGATTGAATCATACTCAAAACAAGCTAACAACAGCTCATAAGAAGAAGAACTCTGAAGTGTTTTATTACTATGAAATGATGAAGCAAAAATATTTTGGATCAGAGGTATTTACAGCTTTTGTTCTGTGTGCAGTTTAAATATTTAGACTTTTCGTCTCAGTTTCAAAAATAAAACATTGAAGTCCTGCCTACCACCACTATTTTACCAGCTGAGCATAATAAAACTAAAACATTCAACCTTTCTTCCACTTTTTCTTTCCCGATTTTCCCTTGTTAACCTTTTGGAAAAGTTAGAGCGGCAAAGGGAAAAATGAAGGAAATGTCTGAAAGATAATTGTTTTGTGGTGGGCAATGAAGGAAACTAATACGTTACATTATTCATTCTGTTTTACTTTATAGGAAAGAAAAGGTCATAAAATGATAGGGGGAAAGCAGAAAAACTGGAAAAATCTGAAGAAAGTTTGCAAAGTAGGTCTTCATAACTCAGGGGACCTATTACTTGGTTAACCTTTAAAACAAGAATCCAACCAGCTCAAATGCTATTCCTTGCTAAGAAACTTGACTGAACAATTCCACAAAATTTATGTACTTCAATAACTTAACTGTTTTCCTCAGAGATCTTGGACACTCAAAGGGTTACACTTGCAGGTTTTAATGCATAGGGCATAGTGCATTTGGGCATAGTGGTGAAGACCTTTTAAAAATAATGTTGGACTCTAGCTAGCTGCATTTTGAAGAGAGTGGAAGCAAAAGTTTTTAAAAAATCAAAGCACTTATACAAACTTATTTTACAGAAGCAATTCTTCTGTTAAATGAAGGAACTCTTCACTTTGAGGAATAGTATAGCATTATCCCATTTTATTTCTTCATAAACAATTTACAACTTTGTTCATGACCACCATCATCAAATACTTATATGTACATAACACATATGTAACTCTGAGAACACCATAATGAGCAGGATCCACAAAGCATTCTGCTTCACAGTCAAGGTTTCTCACCTTCGTCAGCCTGCACAGGTCCTCCTGCAGGTTATATATAATATAATCTCATTTCTATTATAATAGCTTACCTGCCCATTCTCCATAAACAAGGTGCTGAGTTTGTGTGAGTGACTTTTCGGGAGGCTGCTTTTTAATTTTGCAGGCATGTTAGCCCTTAAACCATGATCATACATGGGAACATAAGGTTTTTTATGCCAAATCATGAAAAGGGTCTACCTAGCCTATAATATCTGGTCAGGGCAATCCTGTAAATTCACCTTTCTTCCCTCACAAAGACCAATAGCTGAAACCTGTGAAAAATTATCAGGAGACAGTATTTCTGTCATTTGCAGTCTGAGGGATTCCTAAGCCATGAGTGTGAAGTCTTTATCTTTAACACTCTTAATGGATTTTCTTTCCCAGAGATCTGCTTGAAATGTTTCCCTTTTAACATTTATCAGTTACAATGTCCTGTGATAAAAGAGAAGATTTTTTTTCTTTTCTAGTATCTTATCTCTCTTGCTTATTGGATCCCTCAGTAAAAAAATATGCATATTGCTAGTATGCACTCTATTAAAGACTGTTATTGTGGAACTACAATACATGTCATCCTGCAGGGACAATAGAGAAGAAAAAAGAAGAGATATGAGGCAACTGGTGAAGTAGCAGTTTTTGTAGAAAATATGTACAATTCATATGCACGCATGATCAGGAGTACAGCATTTTTAATCCTGTCGTTCGTTTTCTGACTCATCCTCCACTTTTGTTTCCAATTCCATAACTCACTTTTTAGCTAGGTTTTGTGTTTTGTTTTAATAAAGCAACAGTGCTGCACTGATAGGTTCATTTTTCAATTGGGCATTTTTTGTCCTCTAATGTTTGTTTTAGGTAATTGTATTTGCAGCTGAAAAGATGTAAAAAATTTTGTCCTTTTTTTTAAATGATGCAATTTAACTTGATCATTTCCAGGGGCAGGAGATACACTTGCCACCAGAAGGGTCCAATTTCAGGCCAGTTGAGACACAGGCCAGTTTCTACCCCTGAGTAGGCCTCACTGGCTCCTGAGGGCCCAGCCTGCCCCGCTCTTGTCCCTCTCCTGCCTCCATCCACAGGCATGGGCAGCTCCTGAGCTCAGATGCCATCACCAGTGCTGCTGTTGCACAAGTGCTGGAGAACTGAGCCCCTGGGCCTCTTTTGTAAGGAACAAGTGTGTCCCTGTCTCAGGCTGCCTGCCCCAGGCTCCCAGCCATCCTGACCCTGTGTGGAGCCAGCAACTTGTGGCCAGCTCTGGCAGGCAGGAGAAAGTGTTTGGCTCTTTGCATCCTGTTTGCTGTTCAAGTATCTTTTTCCAAGAAGGATGCTGAGCTAAGTTGCAACATTTTGCAAGATGCCTGTGGGAAAGGGTTTTTAAACCAAGGGACAGCTTCAAAGCTTCAGCTTTTCAAACATCAGAGTCTCTTTAAGGACAGTGAAACATCCTCTTAATCTTATGGTGAACCTAAGTGAGGAAAACTATTTATGTGACACCTTGGATTTATTAGGTTGTATTTCAACTTTGAACAACAGTAGCAGCAATTCAGATAGATTGTGGCAGACATTCAGGAGATCAATGCAAGTGGGTGGCTCCCATATAGGGGTTAGATGTGTGTTGAATAAATCCTTCTTGGCAAAGGAAATCTTCTTCTTTGTAAACCTGTGGTGTTCCACAAAATGCTTGCAAATGACACTTCGTAAGAGCTTGTGTTAAATGGGGCTGTTCTGCCTCTGAGATGGTGTAAAACACTTTAACTCAACTGTTATTTGACTAACATTTCCTGGGTAGTAAATCATTCAGCAACCAGAGAGCAGTTCTGTCAAGACGTCTGTCCTCTTCATATCTGTAGAGCTGGCAGCATCTCTATTAGGTGTAGTTTCACAACTCTACAGCAAAGCTTTCTGTCCCTTGTTGAATATTTCACAGCTATAGCACTCTTTTTTTAATCTACTTTTGACTGATCTCTCTCACAGATTTCTGTCTAACTTCTTACTCTGTGAACTCCATGACCTGAATATTGTCAAAAGCAAGGATTTCTATCATGCTTCGTGTATTCTTTCTGATTGATCTTAATAGTGTTGAATCTCTATAGCACTTTCTACAGAACTGAACCAATTTTGCATGCTACATCCTGAATGTTTTTTATTCCAAGAGAAAGGTAAAGAGGGCAGATAAAAATTTTATCATCGGAGTTGCCAGCTCTGAAATTGAGAATGTTAAAATTACTCACTTGGAGAGATTCATCTGAAAAATAGACATCCCTGTAAGCATTGAACAAGATTTGAGCAGCGCAGAAAAATGGAGTCTCTCTGAAGCTAATTACATTGCATAATAACATTACGTCAGGTTTTGGCATTTTTTCCCCCCTTCCTTATATTTAGCTTTGTAATATGATTTAAATTATAAATTGGTTGCATGATCAAGCACTATGAGAATATTTCCCTTATTAGTACAGCACATCTGCAAAAGCTGTTTCTTGACTCAAGTAATACGAATATATTAAGAAAATTTAAGGCTTACTGTAAGGAACACTATGTATTTTTTACAAAAACTATGGTATAGTAGCTATATATTAGACAATAATAAACAAAAGAGGAATTTTGAAAATATAGTTTTCATTGTAACACTACTGTACAACCTGTTGTCTGCCCCATAAAATAAAGCAATAGCAGAACAGATAGTTATATCTGCTCAATACGGTCTCTGATTAAAGAAAACGGCTACTAATTATAACTTAGTAATTGGAGTCTGTGGTTTCATTTCTGCCACAGTGTTTGCACTTTTTAAAAAATAAATGTAATAAAGACTGCTGTTTTGGATAAAACCAACAGCACAGTGTTACCTGTGTATAGATAATTTTTATTCCTCTTATCCTATTGCCATTCCCTTATATATCTTCCCTTTAAAAAGTATTCTGGATTTCAAGGTACAGATGTATGATTCACTCCCTGTCCAGCTTAATAAATTGCTTTGCACACTTATTATTTATAACTAAAGTTTTAAAGACTGTCTTTGTCAATTTGTTAGAGATTGCTGAGCAGAATGATCAATTACACAATTAAGTTTCTACTTCACATGCTTTTGCCTGTTCTTAGCACCTGATTATTCTGAGCCTGCAAGCAGTACTCACACACTCTTCTGTTGCTCAGTTTGTCCAATAAAACCAAAACAAAACATATAAAACATATAAAAAATAATTAATGTTGTTGCTGGTAAAAAAAAGGCAAAAAGAATGTACAAGAATTGTCCAAAGTCCACACGGATCTGACAAGAAAAGATTACTTTGGAATAGGGGACTTCCCACAGTAGCAAAGGGATTTTCTCTCATGGTTGAGTTGAATACCATGAAAGTATGTTTTTATGGGCCACATGAAAATTCTGAATCTCTTTATCTTGTCTTATCTAGGTAATAACACAGTCTATGAAAGGAATGTTTCTCAACACCAGAACTGGCAGCAGTGAAAAAGCTATGGAAATGGAATATATGTTCAAGTTTTCCCATTATTTGTAACAAATTTTGACTTCTTCCTGACCACTACCATGACTAATCCCATGACGATGACTGAGTTTTCCTCTTTGACAGACTAGGCACAATGAAATTGAATAACTAATCTAGCCTCATCTAAGCAAGCTGGTACCAAAGAAAGGTAGAACAAGGGGACAGAGTTGCCTCCAGTCTCCCCCATTATTCATAGACACAAAGTGCATGGAGAGATCACCTACAGCAGATACATTCGTGGGAAGATTAATGACTCTGAGGGGTGACTGGTGTTACAGCAAGGTTAAAAGTATAAAAAGAAAAACTAATTAAAAAGAGACTGTATTAGACTGGAAAGAAAGAAACTCCATGTAAAGCTCTTACTTGTAGTAACTTCAAATACAATACGTTTCAGAAATCCCCAGGAAAACAAGCTGTGATATCCTACTCTGTATGACAAACTGCTGCTACTAGCAGCAGAAGCTGGGTCTGTCCTCATGACCTGATTTGAACAGGAGCATTGATGTATTGGAGGGGATTCTGCAAGGAGACATGAGCCTAATGTATGATTAATTAATGCCTTCTGTAGCTTAATCAGTTATTTTTCTGAAAGTGAATAGGTCAAGAAAGAGGAATCTGATAAGAGAAGGAAATTTATGAGATAAAGTGGCTGGAAAATGCAGTGAGAGTAGATATTATACCCCCATTTCTTATGCTGGAGCTACTTACTGAAAAGAATGGATGAGATATGGCCTAAAAGATACAGACCTGTTCAAATGCAGAGAAAGGATGCAAAACTATTCTTTCTTCAGAGGAATTTTACAGCCAGTGCTATGAAAGAGTAGAGCAGCAGCACACCTTCTCGTAAAACCAGATTTCATGGGAAAGTACGATTTTGTCAGGAACATCACAGCATTTAAATTTTGGAAGCTCCAGGTCTGACTGGTGCCAGGGCTTCTGGGTTGTCAGGCAGCAGTTTGGTTAAATCAAATGGCAGGGAAGCTGAGGAGAGCGGTAGTCCCACCAAGTAGCTGCTGCATCTGCTAAGCACACATTACTTCAGAAATGTTCTCTGATGGCATTTCCAAAATAAAATTTTGCAGAAGTTCCAGGATTTTCTATCTCTCTTAATTTGGTCAAGTCTAGTTAAACTTGAAGGAAGCTATTCCCTTCCAGATCAGTCTCTCTGTGACACCTGTGATACTCTGTGTGCTACTGATGCTCCTGTCTTTTCTTCTTTGTTTGTATCTATCTTTAAATATTTCAGAATTTAACTATCCCAGAATGACACGAAGGCACAAATCTCCATGAAGGGAAATTATGTTTTCAGGAATACAGACAATGGAATAGAAAAAGTATTCAGGGCATGGGAATAAATATTTTTTTCTGTAAAAAGAAACACAGGTAAGGAAAAGGGGAAGGGGTAGAGCTTCCTTGAAATTAATGACCCTATAGTCTTCTAGAAAAATTGCCATTCATCAGACTATATGCCTTAAATTTTAGGAAAATGGTTCATCTGCTTTTTGTGATGACATATCCAGATTGTGAATGGAAGCCATATTTCAACCACAGCTTTCAAGAGATTAGCATCATTTTCAAATAATACAATTTAAATAACATAAGAGAGTTTCCCCTGACTTTCCACTGTAAGGAATTAAATGTACAATATTTTATGGTTTTGGTTTGGCAAGTTTCCCAGTGCTTTGCTGGCATTCATGAGGAATGCATTTTATTTGAGCCGTGGATTAAGAGGGGTGTAGCTGACAATGCTGTGCACATTTTATTGCAAAGTATCTGTTGGAAACTAATCCGAAAATGTTTCAATTGTCATCAAGCAAATAAAACTTCTGTACCTAGATGAATTGGTTTTAAAATGTTCTCCATAGCTTGAAATAATGTAGATAGAATTACACTCTTAAAACAGATTCAGGAGTCTGGCAAGTTTGCTTCCAAAAATATCTTTACTTCATTAAAAGCATGTGAAGTGTTTGACACAAATAGAAGCAAGGAAGAGCAAGAAAGGAGCATGCAAAGAATTATCAGTAAAGGAGAATGATAGAAAGTTTCATTCATCTTCTCTCTGCTTCCTTTATTTTCCCTCCTCACTTGTGATCCTTTGGCTTGGAGGAAGCAGGACAAAAACCAGGATCATAATTCTGGATGTTAGGGGAAGAAGACTTTGGCCTGTTGAGGGATCTGCTTAGAAGTATCCCATGGGATATGGCCCTGGAGAAAGGAGCAATCCAGGAGAGCTGGTCCATTTTTAAAGATCACCTCCTCTAACATCAGGAGTCCCATCTCATCAAGCAGAAAATCAAAAACCGGTGGGAGGAGACCTGCATGGATGTTCAATCAGCTCCTAAGGTCAAATGTGTGAGGAAAGCATACAGAGACAGAAGCAAGTGAAGGAATATAAAGACAATGTCTGATTGTGCAGGGGGAGAGGTTTAGAAAAACCTCAGTCCACCTGTGATGGTATCAGGCAAAGGACGTGAAAAGCAACAAGGAGGGCTTCCACAAGGTAGATAAGCAGCAAAAGGAAGATGAGAGGAAACATGGGACTGTTAATGGACGGGGCAGGTGACCTGAAACACAGGATATTGTATCTGAGTACAAGAAAATACCTTTTTACTGTGAAGATGTTGGAACAGTCAAACAGATTTCCCAGAGAGGTTGTAGAGTCTCCATCCATGGGGATATTCAAGACCTGACTGGGCATGGCCATGAGCAACCAGCCCTAGCCTGCTTGAGCAGGGTCTGGGCTAAATGTTGTTCTTGGTGCCTTCTGTGATTCTGTAATTCTGTGATTCTTACCTTCCTCCTTTTTCTTTTTTTTGTTCTTTTTATTCAAATTGCCTTATATCTATCATACATAAATCTATTTCTTTTGCTAGATGGTTGAACACTCCTTTTTCTTTTTAAAGTACTCTGTCCTTTTGCATGTCTGTGGGAAAGAAAACTATAGATTCACTGTGACCTGTCTCCTCCTTTTCTATTCCAGTTCATATGTATACCTGCAGCCTTTTCCTGTCTGTTAAAAGCCTTTTCAAATCTGTCAAGTCAAATTACAGAGCATTATGTGATTTTTTTTGCAGCCTGCATTCTTAGTTATCTGAATTTTTCCTCAGTTCATGAGTTCAGCAATATCAGCCTTTGAAACAGATATTCTAGATCTGTAGTTGTTATGGTTTAAGGGTTACCAGCCTGAAAGGGAAGGACAGGTGGTGTCTGTAGGACCCTGGAGGGTCACAGATCAGTACTGTTCCCTCCCCTTTCCGGCCACAGTCTATCAAAAACCGAGGTTTTCACGGGCTTTTCCTGGCTTTCCTGGGCTGCTTCCTGTCGCATCTCGGGACGGCTGGGCCTAGCTCCACGTGCTCGGCAGCATCCACCACCACCCGCTGCCGGCACCACTGCGGACCCTGGTGACAGTCACAGCGGTCGCAGCGGCCACAGGGCACTGCCTGGACACTTCCACTCGGGACTACTGGGATCGGGTTTTGTATATAATTATCCTTTGTCCCTTATTAATTCCCTTTTCCTTTCCCCTGTTGTTTTCATTAAACTTGTTACAGTCTTAACTTCCAACCTTGTGCAGAGCAATTTTTTTTTTATTTATTATTCTCTCTCTATTCCCTTCTCTTAATCCTCCCCCTGGGAGGGGTAGGGGCAATAGAGAGAAAATCCTGCTCTCTCTCTCTCTGACCCTTAAATGGAGACAGTAGTCAACTTTAATAAGATTTACGGTAAAGGCATTGACTCTAAACAGGTGGTTTGAAATATCTCTTTAAATTCAAAGATGAAGACAGTAAAGAGAAGAAAATAAAATCAGTGCTTTAAAGCTAATGTTATAAAAATCAACTTATAGAGTGTTGAGCTTTTTAGTGATTGTTTTTCCACTGGCTACAAACCTGAGCAGTCTCAGCTTCTGGGCTGCTTTAAACTCTTGACAATAAAGCTCATTCAGCTCTCAGTGGACCTGGGAGCTTCACTGAGTTTGTCTCACAGTTTGGTAGCTAAACATTTTAGGAGCATATAGTTTAACTAACATCCTATGGTGTGCTCTTCATCATATTTACTTAGCGTAGCAATACTTCATATGGACTGCACAGCACACCAAATGGTCCACATTCAGTTTTCAGTTCCTGCAGTGTGAATCTGCTACAATTCCATAGCCTTCAAGAGTATAATCTCCAATATCTGTTGGCGTAATGAGGATGAGGGCAGAATCTATTAGGGTACAATTATCTGCATGCAGAAAATAGGATTAAACAGACATAGCGACAGATTTGATGAGAACTGAAATCTGAAAGTTTAACAAATTTGGTCTCTGCTCTAATAAAATATGGATTATTTTTATATGAATGGATATTAGAAAGTTAGATTAGCATAGCTGTATTGGGAGGATCAAATCACTTTTGATTCGACAAAGTGACAAAAGATCTTTCAAATAGTATGTTTTCCCGTGTAGTTTTTATTGCTGACAGACCTAGATTTTAGTCAGACATTACTCAGTTTTGCCAGTAGAATTTCTACTGTGGCACATTATGAACATGCATCTTTGCCTCCATGTCTGAAATCTTCAGGTCTGCATGTTTCACTTGGAGTGCTGCAAATCAAGAGCACCTTCACAGAATGATGCAGACCTATACCACATTTAAAATTATAACAAAGAACTTGATATCTTCAGCATGGTTTAAGTGGGGGGACACACACACAAATTATTAAATGAAGATTTAAAATGTAATTAGTGGGATTTATGAGTTTTTATATTTTATGATGGATCAATTTATCAAAACAGAATCCAATTTATCAAAATAAGTTGATGACTGGTAAGACTAATATGAGCTACAGGTCTGGCCTGCACTTAAGATTTTACTGAGATTCTAAGCTGATTAGAAGTTAATAAATAAATAAATAAATCTGATTTACAACAAATATGATTGTTCTAGCAAAATTCATGGGGGAGAGGTTTATCAGAAAAAAATGTTCCTTGAAAACTCTTTTCAGTGGAGGAACTGATGCTCATAATATGCATCAGCAAAACAGTAATTATTCTAGTTTAATTTGCATTTTAATTTGCATTCTAGTTTAATTTAATTTCCTTACTAATGTAGCTTCTCTTTTAACTCATTGAACCCTGTTACATATCCTGGCTGATGGACTGGAAAACTCACCAAACTTAACTTTTCTTGTATCCTGCTTATAGATATATCAAAGTCTTACTTAAACAAACTGGATTCTTGGAGTCTTTCAGTGGAATGTATTATTACATTCTTTCAAGGTTCACTTGCATTGGGATTTTCTGTATATATCCCTTTATGTGTTGTTTTCTTAAAATGCAGTCTTTATATTACAGTTAGCAAGCAATCCCACTTGTTCTGTACTGAAGACCTCTTCATTTAATTTATAACCATTCTGGTAATCATTACATCCTTAGAAAAACCACCAGGAAAGTCCTTGTCATTTCAAAACCTGTCTTCTGGAGGTTCCCACTGGAAAAAAGCACCCGCGATTACCATTGCTGCTCTTGAACACATCTTGACATGGTTCAACAAGCCAATCCTTATTTTAGCTTTGTATTCATTCTTCCATCGTCAACAAATAAAATTTGTGATTAAAAAAATACATTACAATCCCTTAATACTATAACTACGCTAAGGTAACCATTTGAGTGAACAAAAGTATAGCAACTTCATCTAACACACTCTCTGCCGTCTTATATTAATTAACATGAGCTCTTTTCCCCTAATTTAAAATTTTGATAAAATAAAACCTTCCTCATGATTTTTTTTTAATGTGCCTGATGACAGGGCATATTATCTCCTAACTCTTCTGGAGTTTATCTTTACCTAGCAAGTTTATTGAAAATCAACATTCCTGATCCTCAGTCAGCAGTCAGCTCTTTTAAAACTCTAGGATGTAAAGTTCCAACATCTACTAATTTAAAAGCATGGATTTAGAAACTGGTGGTTAACTTTTCTTTGTCTTTGTTTTTTTCCTCCAACTTACTATGGTGTGAAGGATTCTACTATTTTTCTGTAGCGATGGGTGATTATCACTCTGTGAGCTATTCCCCTAATTTAATATTATAAAGGGCGGTAGGTCATACAAAGAAGAAACGTTACCATGCATAGAGTGCTCTGCTATCCAAAACCCTACTGCTTTAACAGTTTGGGGTATCTGCTCTATCCCACACAGGCTGCTCACTCAAGCCGTAGCTTATAAGTTCTGCACAGAAAAATGACGCATATTTTTCTCATTATTACCTATAAATAGCAGACTCATTTAATTATATGCATCAAGTACTGTTCCAAAATGAAACCCTCCAACAATAAGCCCCTAGGGCTAAATATCAGCATCTAACGCATAACCCTCAGTTATAGGTACTGAGATGAAAGCATGTTTTCTTGCAAGTGCATAACAATTATGTTCCATGTTAATTACTTTTTTATTATTTGGAGGAATTAACTGAATCACACTCAACCAAATTAGATTAGAAACACTCTCTTGTGCTCTGCTGTCAGCTGTCACTGAGCCCAGAATCATTTCCCAGCATGACCCTGCTAATGATAACTTTCTTCATCAAGCCATAGGTCTTGCCTTGGCTGAGAATATATGATCTGGTTTATTTAGACATTAATTTTCCACCATGAGTTTAGGTATAAAAGACAGACTTATTTTGTCTGCTAAGTTTCCAGAGTCATTGCCATCAGAGGTTATAGCAGCTTCTTCTTCTTCTGTGTAGATGAAGCCTACGAGTCTTTGACTTTGCTGCATGGCACAGACAGACAGTAACTTTTTGTCTTATTTAACTGGTCTGTTGAGTCTTTTTCTCAACAATTAAGTTCCTCAGCTGGCTTTTAAAATCTAGTCAAAACATAATTGCTTTAGCCCTAGAGTATAGGATGAATTTAGCAGCTGTTTACCCTTGCTCATTCATAAATATTTATAACTCTGGCTACATTATTCCTTTCCTGTGCTATTTTCTTACAAATTCTCAAGGATTTTAACTGGTTACGGCTCAAAAAAGCAAATCTTTAAATGTTTGTATCCCAGCTTTCCTCAGTACAAAGTTGTGCTGTAGGTCTAATCTGTGCATCGTTAATGCTTCCATTTTCTCAGTAACTGCAATACTGTATCTTAGCAGAATGATAACAAAGTAGAAATAGACCCCTTACAGTCTTAATTTACTGTCTACCTGCATATGCTGAGATGTTGATGATGAGTAGGACAGGACAAAAGGCATTAATACTACCTTCATTTAAGGAGTAATTAAAAGTAGACCCATGTCATGCTAGACTCTGTGCAAGCTGATCTACAGAGTCTCCTTGTCTCAAAGGGCTTACAAACCAAACAAAAACAAACCAAATCAAACAGAAAAATAAAGGGGTGAAGAACAGGGTGCAGCAGATGAGCAGTCAGCAGCTTATCTGCTTTTTTTTGTAGAGCATGAGCTAGAGTGTTGAGAGGAGAGGAGAGGGGACATTGACAGAGGCAGGAATGGGTTGAGCATGCAATGCATATAGGGTTATGGTCTGGTTTCCTTGTCAGAGGATGCAGGCTGAGAAAACTGAAGCCATATCTGGGCATCTACCATAAATGCGCTGTAGTAGCACTCACCCATGCTTCGCAGCCGGGGGGAGGTAGGGGGAGGAAATCTGGAGTAGCAGCAGTAACCTTCACGTACAAAACCCAACAGGGTAGGACAAAACAGACCTGCCCCTGCCAGGCTAACACAGAGCACGACAGCCCCCTCTGCTCCCTGTGGGGCACTGCATGGCCATGCTCCCTGCAAACAAGAAGGCAGACCCAGCACTTTCTGTTCGGGAGAGGTTAGGGTTGCATAATAGCTTAACCAGCACTTAACAACCAAGTTACAAGATAGTATCAGCTTTCAGCACATGGTGTTTTGGTCTCCAGCTTGTTAGACTAGTACAGCTTGAAATACTGTTTTCTGAGTAATCTTCCAAAGGAAGATATATCCATGTGCAGGGATCATTATGTTATTGTATTGTGTTGTTTTTTTTCTTTTAAATATGCTTTACTTTTAGTTCATTTGCAATTCTTTTTCAGCATCATGTAAACAAATCAGAGTAACTGTGCATCAACAGGAACAGCATAAGCCTGGCTACATTAATATCTGATGCTTCTCACAGGACAGGCCCTCTCATCAGTTTTGCTATTTGGGGAGAAGAGACCTTGCCTCAGTCAATCGTCTTCTTGAAATGTGCCACATCCATCTTAAAGGTGGCACCAGTGCATCTATTGTTCATGGTAGGTGTGCTGTGAATAAAACTTTTCTGAAGAGTAAAATCTTTGAAGGTTAGGCAGACAGGAGATACACACAGCTTTTTCCTAGATACTTGTCAAAGACATTCAATAAAACAAGTTCTGAGATTTCTGTTCGTATCTGTCTTCACCCTGTTTCTTTCCTATTTTGTTCAGTCTAACAAAGTTGGTTGGTTTATCTGTGTCTGAAATTTTTTGGATGTAAAGAGACAGCTTAAGATGTTTGCTAGCAAAAGTATTGGGGACTGGAAGGCAGTGGTTAGTTCTGGTTTCCCATGAAATGAAAGCACAAAATCCATTTGTAAGTGTTGCTGAAGTAATGGCAATTGTAGAAACAAACAAACAAGAAACCCTGCGTATGCAATTGCAGCTCTCTGCACACTTTGAAAGCTGGCATGGCTTGAATTGTTTACCAGAGATCATTGGTTTTGAAGGACTCAGCTCCTGCAAGCTGGAACAAGGTCATTCAGGGGTACTTGACACTTAACAGCAAACTCTAGAAATGGACAAATATTCTTCGCAAAGTTATGAAATATCAAGTTCATTTACAGTATGTTTTAAATCTGATTGCAGATTGTCCGAAAAAAAGCAGCGCTACTAGAACAGTTAAAACCAATTGCTTGAACAAGCCAACATCCACTCATAAATAAAGATTAATAGCTCGTTAATAAGATACATTATGATCTGCCTTGGCACACAATGAAAGATATGAAAGGACCTCGATATTCTATACATTGAACAGTCCAGATGCAAATTCTTTTCATTAGAAGTAAACAATGAGGACAAAAATACACCCTCAAGTAGCTATGATATTTTAGTTGCATTTTGTTTTCTTGGAAGATTACAATGATTTCAGTCAATAATCTTTTCTTTATATTCCTTGACATGAAAGGAATAGGGGAGGCCAAGCTGTATTTCCTTCTGTGATCATTCAAGCCCAGCTACTGTTGAGGAGGAGTACTCATTTCCACCTATGCCAGCAGTGAGAGCACTACTAAAACTAGAGCTTCCTGGTTGTTTGAAAAGTGCTAAGTGATCACTACTGGACAAGTGAAAACTTGACCAAGAATAACAGCTTTCAGGGGACACATCACTTTTACAACATTTTACGTTTGAGAGATGTCCTAAGTTTTTCATTGGTCACGAATCATGCACTGACAAGTCAGACCCATCCAGCTCACACGTCCCTGACCAGGATGTGCTTTATATGAAAGCCTGGCTGCTTTCTATGGTTCTTAATTTTTAATGCTACAAATGTTCTGTTCCCATTTCCATAACTTACACATTATGGTGGTCTCATATATAACAGGATAAGGACCTGTCAGAGCGGTTGCTTTCATATATTGCTCAGCATTAAAGTACACAGACTACATCATGTGTGTATTTTTGTCCCTGGGACAAAGAACATTTGTGCTGTAGCTGAATTTATGCAAGTGATCCTACATGTTTCTAGTGTTTTCCCTTACCTCATGGCATCCTGGCAACATTAGTATTTATCTTCATATCAGAAAACTACTGTGTCTATCATATACACTGTATACTATGTATATTTCTGTGGAAATCGTCATGGTGAGATCTAAAGGGAAACAGTTTTCCAATGGTGTATAGTTTCCTTAATTGTGTAAAATGTTTATAAGAAGATTCAAGTCACCATAGCATGCTAAACTTATTCCAGGTATGTATGCTTTTACAGTTCCTTCTAATACATTTGGTGATATAATAGCACTTTTGGTCTTTCTTAGCATTTCCACAGAACATAACCTTTTCTATAAAATGCTTGTGTATGGAGAGAAAGTCCACATTTCATTTCAGACATGAATTTAGAGGATTCTTTTATGGTTATTTTATTGTTTAACATTTTTCCACATCTTATAGGTAATGGCAGGGTTCAGACCGCGATCTTGAGTATGTAAATTACATCATCAGGAACAGTGTGTAACAAAACACTTTTAAGACATACTGTTGTTTGTTTTTCTTTTTAAACATGTTGCATCAAAGCATTTGTTTATCAGCCAAAATTTTCTGAAGTAAAGATATTTTACCTGATTAAAAGCTTTGGCTATTTAGTACTGGATTAAGCATCTTTTTTTTAAATTATTTTTCTAACATGTTCCTAGGCACCTAAACTGCCCCATGGTTTATGCTTCAAAAAAGAGTCCCTAATACAACTGTTGTTTAGATGTATTTAGTCCATAGGAGGAAGTGCTACATTGCAGATTTTCCATGAGGACATACCCTTGTGCTGTATGAAGGAACAAGATGGTGCAAGCGAGTAGAGATAAGACCTTGGCAGCTGAAGGGCTTGAATTATTTTCCTGGCCATGCCTGCAAGGTTTCACTCCTCCCTGTCTCAGCTTCACCATCTGGAAAAAGGGACTAATGGCACAAACGTCTTCTGTAAAACAAACAAGCAAACAAAGAACCTCTTTGAGTTCTCCTGGTGAGAACATGGCTACACAGAGGGAGCTTTATTATTATCAGTGTTATCAGCTGGGCTCCACAGTTGTACAAATCCTGCAGTAATCACTTCCTTCCTTGTTTTTATTTCAGAAGAGAGACCGAGGCTGTTTAAAATGCCAATGATATGCAGAGGATACGCCTGCATTCTTGTTTGTCTAGAAGGCCATGTTTCTCACATTAAAATTTATGAAACAAAATTCCAAATAATAATGTCAACAGAGTGGATTTTGTGGGGCACCAGCATGTAATGCACAGTGCTGTTATCTGGCCCTCAGATTTGCATTCCTTTGCCATACTGAGCTTCAAAGAAGACGCTTCCTTTCATTTTGCTCTTTGCAGAAGTTATAATTGATAAATCCACTTAGAAAACCATTGTCCCTTGGGCCACTAAAGAATGTTATGGTTGTTTAAAAACTTATTTAAGTATACATATATTTTTTGGGGTGGTATTATTGGCTACTCTATTTTTCTTTTTAGTAGAACTCTCTGCCTTCTCTGGATGAAATATATGAAATTGATAGGGAACAGCTGCTACTCAGTCTGCTGCAGTTTTATAACATGTTATCAAACCCTTTGAAGACAGCTGGTAAACAGACGTTCATCAGAGCATGCATGCCAGTAGCTTTTTGTGTCAAAAAGGTAAGACGATCATTTGGGGGAAATTCTGTTAAAGCAGTACAGATACTGCATCACAAGACTTATATGCAAGGTCCGTATGTGCTGCACATATGAGGTTCAACCAGATGTTGGTATTCACATTTTAGAACTGAGATCTGAAGTAGAAGTGAAGTCAACTTCCACAGAGGGATTTACCCGGAATTACTGAACTTTAGCAATAAGTATTTGAACAAGTTTTCTCAGTGAAGTCCCTTTTTAAGACGCATTTGGAAAAGGCCACGGTGTACTGCCAGGATACAGCTATGTAAATGTGGAGGTATTGTGTGATGGCCCTGAAACCCCGAGTACTCAGTGGAGGTGGTCAGTTGACAGAGGTGTTAAACTTGGCCTATCCTCTGTGGCTTTGTGCTACATGTAAGCACGCCTGCAAAGTGGATAACACTGACGTCCCAAGTTGGCTTCTGGAAATACAATAGCTATTTTCTAAGCAGAGCAGAGATGTGTTGAAGACACTGCCGAAACTGGGAGGCAGCTTTGCTCTGCCTAAGGGCTCCCCTGCTCACGGACGGCTGAAACACTGCAGTTTTGCTGGCAGCTACTAAAGCTGTTCCCAACAGAGACTGTGGCTGTCCTTCCTGGCCAAAAGGTGGAATCAGCAGGGTGCTCTGGTAAGCTCCTGGAGCCAACTGTGCTTCCTCATGGGTGCCACCTAAAAGCATGAGAGCCACAGTGTTGTGAGTGTTGACAGCTCTCCTTTAGCCTGAAGCTGTGCAGACTCTTTAGCTGGGAAGTAAATATATCCAAAAGGTCTATTGCATTGTCAGATGCACTTAATACCCATGGAAAAAAAAAACCCTTGCTGCTGCTGTGTTGCAAATGTTATGTGACAAGGCTGCTGGATGATTTAAGCAATGATGTGATTCCTCTACCACATTTTCCAAGGTGGTAAACCAGAAAGGAAAGTGTGCATCATTTAAGACATGTTGTTGGTATATCTGGTTTTCCTATAGATAAAAATAATTGTTATTAAATGACTGTTAAGTAGGCTACATTAAATCATTTTATTCCCAGTTGATTATCAGCCATATCAAAACGCCTACAGTCACCACTTGCATCAGGCTCTCATCTTCAAAGGCAAGAGCTGGAGTGGAAATCTTGGCATATGAAACACATACACGGTGCCAGTAGGATGTAGCTTTTGCGTATCAGCCTGTTCAGGCTACTGTCCTAGGTATTTGAGTGCGTAATTCAGATTGATCAGCCAACTCCACATTGCAAGATGGCAGATGTAATCCATTGCCTCAGCCCTTGGGAGACAGTGAACTGCAACTAGAAACAGAGTGTAAGTTTCTTTTTGAATGGATACATAACTAAATGTTTTGAACTACTTCATATGTGGGTTGATGTGGACTGAAACAAAATATTTTACTTATTTTCCAGTAGGAGATTCAAACTCTCTACACAGTTAGCAGACTTCCTGGTTTATTTATTTCGTTTTTCAGAAACTGAAAAAACCTTTTCCAGTTACTACTGGAAAAGCTTACTGCTAGGAAATCTGCAGCATGCAAGGGAAATATAGAGAAAGCTGCATTAACCTGCAAAATATCAGAACTTTGGGTCATATTTGAGTCATATTGACTTTATTCAAACTCACTCATGATCAAACTCTAAAATCTGGTGAGTGATCCATTTGCTGGAACTTAGTTTGCTTTCAAAGTAAAGGTTAAATAACTTAATAGGCAGTAATGCCCCTGCATGTTAAGATGGTGGAAAAAACATTAATTACAGTAAATGGAAAAATTTCACCTTGTCCCACCACATCAGTTTAATCTCCTAAGAAACAGAAGCAAAGAGACCAACTTGTTTTGAGTAAGTTCAAAGAAGCAATTAGTTAACTGCTGTAAACTATGGACAAAGAAATTAAAAAATCAGCAGAGGAAATGGTAAACAGTAGTAAACTGTAAATCCAGTAATGAGAACAGTGGGAGTAAAATTATGAAGCACTTAACAAATTAAAGAAAGAAACCGAATACCATTTAGATAGTGTATCACACTGTTTGTATAACAGCAATAACATCTTTCTTTGTCCAGCTGACAACATTATACTGAACATAAGGCAAGCAAAGCCTTTCTTCTATCTAAATGTGAATTGGTCATTGTTCTTGTAAATGAACAATAGCTATAACCAGATTGAGGAGGGCTATTGATGCAGTGTCAAATTATGATCACATTTACTGAACAATGAATCAGAATTGCCTCCAGCCCCTCAGAAGTGTTATATACATTTAGTAACAATGGCAACGCTCTACCAGAATAAATTGCTTACGGAAATCTGGGAAGCCCATAAGGCCTATATTTTTGCCAGTTCTTATGTCAGAGCAATCAATTAGGGCCCACAGCCAGGTAGGGATTTTTCCTTTGGCTTAAAATGTAACTAAGAGCCAATAATTTATTACATTTGCATATGGAAAAGGCTTAAATACGTTCCAGCGTTCTGTATGGTTAAAATGTGTGTCTTGTCAAATTAATTCAGCTGTAAGCACACTGCAAGTAATGTGCAAATCTCTTCTTCCTTATTTACTTGGTTACCTAATATGTTTTTTCTTTTAAACTTAATCTGATTTTCTGCACTTCTTTCACCAACGGATAAGGACAATTATTTCTGTTTGCCATCTAAAACCTTTCAGCTAGCAAAACAATTGCTTAAACTCTACCTTTGTCTGACATAGCTGTTGACGCAATATGTAGAAATATACAGCTTGAGAACCCTGCCAAGAGTCGCAGGGTTCACGGAAAGTACATGTTTAGAGAATATGCTTATAAAAATAAGTGGGAGGCAAAAACAGTAGAACGCATAGATACTGAAATACCTCTTGTCTCTGAAGAGGAAGAAGATCCCGTGTTTCATGGAGAAGTTAGAACAAGTTCCACCTCCCACAAAGGCTTGAGAAGTATTTTATAAAATTCTTAGCAGTAGACAATCCTGATTTCCAGTGCAGTCAGTGACAAGTCTGTCGGGATCATATCTATGATAGCACAGAGGTAAGGCAAAGGAAAGGTAAGGGAAGATCTAGATCTGCAAATTAAGTTGACTGACACTGGGGCAATCCACCTATGTTCTTAAGGAAAGAAGACTTCAGGTCATTGTCTGGAGTAACCTCACTGAAGTTCCCTGGAAAAGGGGACACCTGGATTCCCTTTATGGCCTTGGCTTTGACTATACTCCTTACCTCCTCATTTCAAAACTCACACAGGCCCTTTTGCAACCCCTTTTTTGCATTGGTTTGATTGAGCATCTCTAAGTCATCCTGGTAAAACGTCTGCTGCAAAGATATACACAGCTTAAATGTATAAAGTAGCTATTTACTGTCTAATGCCCCCCTGAAAAAAATGTATAGCTGAGATTTACTGAGCTATTAGGATGAGCATTAGTGTGTTCACCATCCTTGATAAAGCAGCTTTCATTAACTGTTAACTACACCTCTAATTGTTACCTTATGAGCACTGAGGTGGAGCATGTTATGTCCTTATGACTTGTTTGGTCATGCTCCTCTTTGGCAATGCATGAATGCAGAAGTCAATCCTAAAAGAAGAGGAGATCAGTTCTAAAATGCTTATGAAAATGCCTATGCAGAGGTAGGGCTTTGAACTGAAACTCCGTTGTTTGATGCACTTTTTCCTATTCTAGTACCACATCATTGTATTTACCACTGAAGCTTCAGAATGGTGTCCATCTGGGTGATATGACTATTTTAATGTTTTCTTTGGTCATTTCTGTCCTGCAACCACATCTGATTCTGGAGGAAAACAGTAACTACTGTGAATTCACTTGTTTTGTAAGCTTTCCTAGGTATATATCTTCTTAATTATTCACCATACCTAGCCTACGTTTGGCCAGGACTTAGAAATCTTTGAAAAATGCAGTTATCAGTGACATCCATGGAGGAAAAGTCCTTACCTGATTTGTCCTGCGCATGACTGGAACAGGTGTTGTGTACTGTCAGACTCTGAAAACTCTGTGTTTTGTGTCTGAAAACTCAAACCACAGCAACACTGTAATTCAGAAAACACTTCAGAAGCTGCATCAGGGCACCTGTGGGTTTATATGTATTTTTTATTTGTGTGAGGAACACCCAGTAGGAGGTAATTTCTTGCCTTTCTTGCATCTCTCCAGTGACACGGGTATAACATGAGTCAAAGAGCAAGACTTTCATATGAAATCTGCAAATCTTCGTGCAGGTTGACAGCTCTGTAATCTTTGTCAATACCTTTGACAAACTGTACAGTATGGCAATTTTCTTGATGACATTTAGAGGGGAGATGGGCTGGAGTTATCTGTTTGGTATGTCATTCAGTAAATTGAAAGAGTCAAGTAATCTGCCTGTGGAGTCCGTGGTTATAAACAGGCAAATTATTTAAATATTTCACTGTGTCACTGTGCTCTGCAATCAGAACTGGCATAATTAAGAATAGTGGATGTTTAATGGGAAAAGCAGATTTTAATCAGATTGTTTACTGCCAGGGCATCTGGAGAGTTTTCACTTGCCTGGTTTTTAGTTTCAAGGAGAAAAGATACAAAGAAGGGTTTGCCAGGGAACAGTTTGAGACTTTCAGTAACTTATGCAGAGGGGACTAATGAAGGAAATAGGTTTTGAAGTCAGTTGTCCATCATGGAGATGAGTTTTGTAGTTGTGGGCCCAGCAAACACAGAAATTTGTCAGAGACTCTTGAAATCATTCTGGGAGGCATCTCACCACCAAGGAGGAAAAGCAGAGACCTGGCACGGGACTGTAATTTGAAACACCCTACTATTCGGTGGAAAAATAAAAGGATTCTCAATGTTTTGCATCAAAATCCTCAATACTTAGGCACTATGGGCAATGTGGAGAAGCAGTAATTTTTCACTGAGCACTTGGAGTTTTGTCTCTCAGATTACTCAGACAAGAAGAGAGATTTTGCACTGCCTAGCTCAGGCTGCAGTGCACTTTACCTGGGGAGGGCATCTCCTCAGATTAATGAGACACTTAAATTATGTATGTGTGTGTTTGTATCCTTTCCTCTGAGACATTTAATAAGCAAATAACAGCCACACTCCAATTCTTCAGCACTGCTCAATTATCAGATCTGTCATCAGCATGCTAGAGAGCACAGGTTAGGGGACTGGTTTTGTGGCTGATAAAGCCATCGTAGGACCTTACCTTAAATGATGGCTATTTGTCAGAGAAAGGAGACAATACAGGGTGAGGCTGGGCATGTTTTCACTGCTAATCATGTTTTGCTTGCTCTGAGGGTTCCTTGGTTGCTGTGCTTACAGTACCTGTTTGAACTATATTGTATTACACGTCAGTGCAAAGATGGTCAAGCCCTGTTTTCAAGGCATGCATAAGTTTTTGTGCAGGTTAGGGTATTAGTTCTTAAAACCAAGTTGTTTAGAGGGTTCTTCAACATGCCCAATGCCCACTATTAGTATGGCAATCTGGCATACAAATGATGACACCCATCCTCTGCCTGAGGCTGAGGATAAATGGCACCATGAAGGTAAGTTTAAGCCAGTAGTCAGAGTGATTCACCTACTGGATTAGTGAAACAGAAAAATCCATTAGACCATGCATGACCTCCCATAGGCTTTTGTTTTCCATGGAGCTGAGAGTGCATTATTTCCAACAGACACCGTGAAACAATGCAAAAAAGCATCATAGAGTGAGGGGCAGTCTGAAGTGTAACCCCATTGTCTCCCACAGTCAGTAAGGACCATCCCTCAGTCACCCTCTGCTTTCAAGAGTTTCTTCTGCTTGGAGCCTGGAAGGAGGATCAGGGACTGCAGGGAGAAGGAATTTGGGTTGTGTGCTGGCTGCAAGTGAAGCGCTCTTGCCAGTGATAAGAAGTTTTGGTTTCTAGCTTGACTTGGAGGTACATGTGTGTTTTTCCACCCTATGAATTTTAAGCCCCTGGGCTGAGTTCGGCCAAGTCTGGCAGAAGAACAGCTGTCTTGACTTAAACTAGGCAGGTAGCTATAGAATGAGGGGGAATGGTTTTAAACTGGCAGATGGTAGATTCAGACTAGATATTAAGATTAAATTCTTGACTGTGAGGGTGGTGAGACACTGGCCCAGGGTGCCCAGGGAAGCTGTGGATGCCCCCTCCCTGGCAGTGTTCAAGGCCAGGTTGGACAGGGCTTTGGGCAACCTGGTCTGGTGGGAGGTGTCCCTGCCCATGGCAGGGGTTGGACTGGATGATCTTTAAGGTCCCTTCCAACCTGAACCATTCTGTGATTCTAACTGGGTTTCATGAAGAAGGTTGCCTGGGCAGAGAGGGGAACACTATTAATGCCTTCACTAATTAATGTGCTCTAGCATGAGCCAAACATCTCTGAGCATCAACCAGCAGAGAATCCAATAAATGGATCCCAATCCATAAGCAAGTGCATGGGGTGGTACTTCACCCACTGCACTTATCCTTCCCAATCAGTATCTGAAATGGTGGTCAGCCAAGTGGGACCCACAGCAGAGAAGGGAGCATGGAGAGAGAGTGGAAGAGAAGGGAAAAGCAACACACAGGGACAAGCTGGCAGGAATTATAGATTTCCAGACAAACCTTGCACAATCAGGTAAACAATGAGAGCAGGAACTTTTTCTGTATTCAGAGCTTACAGATACTAGCAGAGTTAGCAGTTAAAGAAGAAAAAGTAAGACAAAGATTGTTTTCAGTCTCTCATGAGGTAGATGAGAGGTGAGAAGTGACTGAGGCATGATTGCCAGAAATAATAACAAAGGCATTGGAACAACTGATATGGTAATTTCATGTAAACTGTGACCCAAGACAAACTAAGACTTAAAATGAGAATATTTGTCTTTACCTGTGGCCAAGAATCAGAGGGGGCACATTCTCGAGCAGAGATCTCTGATATTTACATGTAACTTTGAAAGGATTTTTAAATTCCCTAGCTGAAGGACAAGATCATTTGTTGTACTTGTGATTTCAGCATGCAAGAATTATTCTTGAGAAAAACAGATACAGTCTCCAGAAATGCTTTTGAAAAGTGGGGACAGATGAACTGTCTGGGGAAAGGATTAAATTCATGGCAGACACTTGAGCAAAGAAGGTAACTAACACTATAAGAAATCTAGGAATGGGGCCAGAGGCAGTCTCATCCTTCCACTGCAGGAACCGCTCCTCAGAGCAAACTGCAGAAAAAACAAATACTTAGGGTGCAAGGAGCCTGGAGGTGTGAAGCATCCTATGTGCTTTCTTCTGACAATAAGCAAAGAAAAAAGGAAAAGGAGAATACTTGCAGGATGTAGAGACATCTGTCAAGTGCAAGGGCACATGCAGTGTGACTTGAAGAGGACTGGAGTCACTCTCTGTGCACTGAAGCAGTTGAATTTCTCTCAAGTGAGTGGACATCCAGTATTCTTCATCTCTTTTTCCCTGCTTCCCCTTACTGTGACTGACCAGAAGCAGCAAAGAAGGGAAGATCTGTTTTTCAACCAAACCTCTTAAAGCACAAAAGTATTTTCTCATTTAAGTCACTTACACTCTGTTCCTCTTTCTCCCCTTTGAGCTGTTGCTGCAAAACTTACAAAAATGAATAGACAGATCTTGGGCACAGTATGTTTTAGGTTAATATGGTATGTCTACCGTGTCAACCAAGCACTGGTATGAGCTTGTTCTCAATTTTATAGTCAAATCTTGTGCTTACAGCAGACACAAAAATACTCACTCAAGCATCTATCCATCTCTGAACAGAGTCTAGATCTCTCCCAATGAGTACCACAGTGCCAGGGCTCAGGCCTGAGCATAGTGAAGTAATTGTCTGTAAGTTTAATTTTTGCATTGTTTTCAGCATAGCTTTCCCCTGGGTTACATTCTCACTGTTTCCAGCTTTCCCAGACTGTTCCCAAAATGCAGCTTGGATGTCGCCATCCTGTTGGTAAGAAGACTTATATGGCTTGCATGGTTTATACAGTATATTGCTGCATTATACCAGCAGCAAATAAGACTTGACACTGTTTTCCTAGGAGAGATATAACCAGAGAGACCAATCATGGTGACATTGCATGTTAACGTCTGACCCTGCAGATCAGCCTCAGATAAATTGGCTCACTACATCCCTCTCCAGCTGGAGATACTCCGAAATCAGCTACTTCTGTACTACCTGTGGAAGCTCTGAGAAGAGCAGCGGCCAGGCACACAAGCTCTATAAAGGGAATGGGTATGCAAAGAGCCACGATGGTCAGCAAGCCTGGGTCAGCTCTTCACCTCACAGTGTGAAACTACATGGATGAAAAATAAAATTAATGACCATAACATTTAGTCACCATCTATTAAAAGGTACGCTGAGCCTGGCTGTACAGAGAAAGAAAAGTTTTACCCCTCAACTTTTTCTCAAAGAGTGACTGCTGCCACTGAATTTCATAGAATTGTAGAATCAAAGAATGGTTTTGGTTGGAAAAGACCTCTAAGATCATTGAGTCCAACCAGCCCTAAGTCCGCCACTAGACCATGTCCCTAAGCACAAAAGAATGTCCCTAAGCCTGAAATTTGCCTCAGTGTGTGGTGATGTGTGGGCTGGGAATGCCCAGTCAGTTCCAGTGCTGCTCAGGGCCTGACGCAGGCCATGGTTCAGCCAATGTGTCCTATTTCAGTCATGGAAACCAATCTCTGTGTTTGAAACGATGTTTCTTCTGAGCACTGGAAAGGAGAGTGGGTATTTGCGAGCTTAGAAAACACATCAACTTGCCATGAAGACTATGAAAAATAATCTTTGTTTTCTTGAAAACAGTCTTGATTCCTGTCAGTTAGATGAAATACATTTGCCAATGTCTTGAAGTTACCTTTTGGTTTGCTTTTAAAGATAATGTGTTTTTTTAAAAGGACTATAAACAGAGTTCTAAAGTTATTTTTTAAAAATTGAATTATCTTGGAATTGTTTATAAACCTTCTCCAAACCATCACAGAATTGAGATAAGGACTAAAATAAGCTCAGTGGATTTCAGATGACTAAGCCCCCCTCACCCAAGACTACAGTGCTCTGCAGAGCTGGTTTCTCTTCACTTTTCTCCCTCTCTTTCCAAAACTGTCTCCAACATTTTCCAGATAGGAATTTTATGCACTTTAAAACAATGTTTGTAATGTATGCTACGCTTATTTCAATATTTTACTAAATCTTTATAATCAAAGAGTTAAGATTTGTGAGCAATAGCTATTCCTACAACAAAACCTGTTAACGATGTGTTGCACTGCTCACTTGGTTGCTATTTCTGAGGGTTTTAAAAACTGCTGTTTGCGAAGGGCTTGTTTTTTGGTGTTGGGAAAGTTCGATGCAATTTGCCACATATGAGGAGGCCTTTTAAAATCATCATCTTCCATAACAGCAATCGTGGAGAAACGTATCTTTTAGCATGGAAATTTATCCAGTGGGCGTTTGCAAAGACCTTCTATTCACGTCCTTTTATAATTCTGCTGAACACATTCTGAGTCAAAGGTGTCTTTGTAAAATAAAGGTGGTAGCTTAGAAGTAAATTTTCAAAGTATAGAAGCACAAAACCATCTGGTGAATGTTGCTATTTAATTAATCCTTCTGTATGTAAAGTTTATGTTGCAGATAAAGCTAATATTAATTGGTTTCTCCCAGTGCATACTTCAGAGCATGAGCAGAGTTCCTGAGAAAACTTATAACGTAATTCTCTTGCTATTTTAGCAGCTGTCTTCCATTTCTCATATTGGAAGTAGTCTTATATATGGGAAGAGGCAACATTAATGTTTCCAGAAAAGGAAGCAAGATTTCTCAATTCTAAGTTCGTTTGGTGTGAGAAATTAAGCAGCATCCTTCCACCTCAGCTCTGCTTCCTGTAATCGTGGCTGGAAGACTCCAGCCCAGAACCACACTCTGAAATATCATAATTGTCAACATCAGTGTGGTGTTATATCAATGGAGGACCTGATTCTTCTCCATCCTTCTTCTGAAAGTTCTCGAGTTTTCCCTGCAGCCTGAAATATTTTGGCTCATGTATAGGCAACAGAACTGGAGCTAGAACTTCCCTGGTTACGCAGATAAGTGTCATCTTCGAGGTTTAAAAACAAGCATATTTGGACTTTCAAGCTACCACACACTTCAGCACTATCATAACAAAATAAATTTGAGTAAATTGATATAAATTTGGGTAACATTCCAAAATTGTTAGCAGTGTTTTCAGTTTGTGGAGGAACTTTGAAACGTTGAAATAAAAGCTGATAGATTTATAATTAAAAAAAAAAACAAACAATTCATTTAGTCTTTTGTTGCATAATTCATTCAGTATACAATGGAAAGTGTTGGACAATTATAATTACCATTGTTGTAAATAGCACAGCCTATAATTATGCTGATAGATAATCCCCCTGTAAATTAGCAGTATTTTTATGGCAATGCACAAGTGACTCTTTTATTTTATTTTCAGTTCTAGAAATAAGGCATAGTTTGTTTCACTGAAAAGGCTCCTTTAATGGAAAAATCTATTTGTTACATCTGGATTATCAGATAAGCACACAGGTTATTTCAGCTGACAGTTGAAAAACCACTGTGCACTGTAATGAAGCCAAGTGTGTTCAATAAAGGTTCTAAATTCCTGGCAGATCTCCAAAGTTCAGGATTTTCAGGGAAACATTTATGGAGGTCTGGTAGTGCTCTTTTAATTTTTTTTTTCTTCTAATGTAATTATAAAACCATTTCATAGACCATAGAAATGTTTCTTATTGCTCTTCCTTTGTTGTCAGTGTCTAAGTAATAGTCCCACTTCTAGTGAACACTGTGCAGTTTAGCAGCTGTGTGCCAGAGCTTTGCTTCATTTTTCTAATGAAAAAATGTGTTTCATATGAAGTGGATCAAGGAAATACTCAGTTGATAATGTTGACTGCCTGCTAGTAGAGGTTAAAAAAAGAAATCCTGTATTCACTATCATCTTAGTTCTAATTTTCCACTCACATTCACAAAAACATGACAAAGAATTATAGAATGGGAAACCCACTCAAGTACAAAATAACCCTATTATTCTTATTTTGTCTTAAAAAATGAAAATTAACTGCAGATAGATACAGTACACAACAGTAGGTTTAGTAGGAGGAAATCATAATGAAGTTTTAAGATCGTATTTTCCATGTTTGAAGACCTCCTTGCCTGTTTTAGGGGTCCCTCAGGCTTTGGTGGCTGGACACCGTTTCCTGGTGGCTGCCATCTATCTCAGGCAGGTGAACTTGTCTGGACTGTCCTTCTGACAGTCAGATGTGGCAATATTCAGCATTGTCCTGCTTTTTCACTTGGCCTTTAATACGAATTAAGCTACAATCTGGTATGGCGTTGAATTAATTTGAATCAGCAGTATTTAAAGTTGGACTGAGAAAGACGAAAGGACTTCTCAACAGGCAATGGTTCTGGTTCTGGCATTGTGGGGCCAAAATGGCATGAAAGGCAGCTCTGGGGCAGAAGCCTTGCTCTGGGATATTTAATACACATTGACTTCACCATGACCATGTGTTTACACTCTCCTTTGCCTTGTAGATTTAACGGAGATGTTCCAGAAAAAAGCTGGTTTTGCTCTTTCTCAAAAAGAATTCTAAAAAGTACTTATAGAAAACACTTCTATAAAGCTTTGGTGACTGGGCAAGGCTTTGAAATAAACCCTGCTATGATTTTCATTGTGTAGAGGAATTTCTGAGTAGCTCAAGCCTCTACAACTGCCTGAAAGGAGGTTGTAGTGAGGTGGGTGTTGGTCTTTTGTCCCAAGTAACTAGTGATACGACAAGAGGAAATGGCCTCAAGTTATACCAGGGGAGGTTGAGATTTAATATTAAGAAAACTTTCTTCACTGAAAGGGTTGCCAGACATTAGAGCAGGCTGCCCAGGGAAGCGGTAGAGTCATCATCCCTGGAGGTGTTCAAGAAGTGTGTGGATGTGGCACTTCAGGACATGGTTTAGTGGGTATGGTGATGTTGAGTTGATGGTTGGACTTAATGATCTTAGAGGACGTTTCCAATCTTAATAATTCTGTGATTCTATGAACTCTTCATAGACAAAAAAAAGATTGTAATGGAGTGTACAATTGAAACCTTGTCATAAGTTTAAGAAAAGCAAATTAACCTGAAATTAAGATAGTTGAACCTTGTAAGAAACATAGATATGTGCATTATGCTTCCTTTTTCTTTCAACTCAAAATACAGATTTGATAATCTGAAGCTGCAGGGTTTGATTTATCCGTAGGACTTAATACCTGTGCAACTCTATCCCCATTGAAACAGAAGGTAAACACTGCAGGGAGCAGAGCTAGGTCAACACTGAGCGCTTTGAGTGTTTTTTCTTTTGGCTCCAGTTTGTCGCTTGCTTTTCTACAGTGTGCTTCTGATTCCTCCATGAAACCATGAAAAATATCTTCCTCACTTGCCTACTGCATCGGTTATCTTTGCAGGAGTTAAGTTTTAACTTTAACATGTGAGTAATTGGATAAGATTGAGATGAAACTGTGTTAACATAGGCATAAAACTACACTACTTTATGATTTCATCCTGAAGTCTTTTTACTTAAATGTTTATTATTTTTAAGACTTCTTCCCATAAAATATTCATTCTTTGATAATTTTTTCCTCATTAAGATATCTCAGTATTTAATTGTGTGTGTGTGATTATTTGATTAAGTTCTTTTGATGCAACACAAAGGTAAATAAGACAATAAGAGGAGTGCTAGAGACATGATATTCTTTTTCCTTCATGTCACTGCAACCAGATTTCTTGGTTCAGTCTTTCTTGCCATAGCAGAAGTTATTCAAATGTGTAAGTCTCAGATTTGCTTATAGCAAGGCCTTTTAGATGTGCATTTATTACAACTCTCCTTAAACAACTCAATGAGTAAAGGCAGCCAGGAAAAAGAATAGCAAAGGGTGTTATTGCTGGCATTTAAACTGACCAAAACTACATTCACTGCCCCCAGTGGAGAAATATTTCATGGTCATGAAAAAGAGATTTATCCCAGAGGGTAGACTTTGTCACTACAATTTAAAGCTTGCTGCCCTGCTCAGGCAGCATGTGAGAAATATTTTTGCCATCTCTGACCTACAGTTGCTCAATGCCCTTCTGCTCTCTGATATTGGAAAACTGACTGTCAGACTCTTCTCCCCAAAGTGTCAATTAGTTTGGAATTGATTTTTACACTTCTGTGATAGGTGTAATAACGTGGGCAAAGATGAAGATGGAATTCTAATGTGTTTTAATGAAGGAGGATTTAGCAGAATTCATTTAATCATAGTGCCTGTAATTTTGGTTGCATCTCCTAATTGTCTGACTTTTTCAATACTGTATCATCCTCATCCTGTAGCATTTTGTTTTGTAAAGTGACATTTCATTCAACTTTCAAATGCAGGTTGAATTTGGGCTGAATCTAAATTGCTGCTTCTAATTAGTTTTTAATCTAACCAATCCAATGAGAGGCTCAGTGTGGAAAGAGGCCACCTTGGAAGATTTATTTCAGTTTGAGGCTTACTAGGCTGAAGTCGGTGTCTGGCAATTTGTCATTGTTTATCCTCAAATCTTACTCTTCACATGTTTGTGTCAGCACTGTATTTTCAAGTTTGACATCAGCACTATCTTCTCAGGTCATACTCAGTAGCAATAGTGACTCTGAACTTTTCCAGGTGGAATACGTGAGCACTTTGATTCTCAAAATGTTATTAAAACATTTTTCCTCCCCATATCTCCCCTTAGTGAGTTGGGCTTTTCTTGACAGGAATGGTTAACAGCATAAGAAGTATACTACTTGAGAAAAGGTGTAGATCTTGCCACTGAAGGGGAAAGATCAATTCAATTTATGCTGCATGAGGCCTGAGGGAGCTATTTGCAAAGCTGAGTTGGTATTATTAGTACAGCTGTAATTCTTAGCATGTATGAGATCTCTCTGCTGATTTAATTTGATGTCCTCACACTCAATGCAATGTGAGTGGGACTGTCATGACAATAACGGGACGTGTGCTACCAGCATCATGCACAAGTTTCCAGCACATCTCGGTCTCCCAGAAGGTTAATGGTTTTATGTGGACCCCAGCTGTTTCCTCAGCTGGTGAGAGAATCCACATTTATAACCCTATTGTTTCAGTTTAAGATGGCTAGGGAAAACACCTGAAAACATCTCAAAATAAGAGGTGGGAGCTTTAGCAACAAAAAAGCAAAAGTAAACCAATCTGAGCAATTAGCAAGTCACATCTATTGAGATAATTTGTGTTTTGACTTATGCGAGATTTAGACACAATGTCAATGTGAGACCAGTAGATGCATAGAGTAAATATCATGACAGACACCGGAAGCCTTAATCTCAGAATTTCGCACAACACTTTCTAAATCATACTGAATGCAACAGCTCACACAAACAGAGCAGTATTTGTCCTTCTAAATTATACAACAATCTCTTTCTTCGCCATTGTGATGTATAATCTTTTTTGGATGGGATTCAAAACTTAGTTCTTCCTCACTGTTGCAAGAACAGCAATTTGATAAGTATTAAACCAGTATGGAACATTACACCTACATCTAAATCACTGAATATAAAACCCAGACACTTCCACACAAACTGGGGATATTTTTATGTTCTCTAACACTTTTTTTTTTTCCCGCATTACAAACCCTCTGAAGAATGTTATATGTTCCAAACTGCTGAAGTTTCCCTTTTCAGTTATTGGCTGTTTATGGTTTTTAACTCTATTCATTATTTTGTTTTGAAGTAGTAGTTTTTCTGCAATAAATTTCTTCAATTTTCAGGCAGTGATGAGAGGATTCCAATGGGAATCATGGTCAGGATATTTTTTTTCTAAGTATAATTTTAATTTCAGGATATTTCTGTCCCTTTTCCTGAATATATCCAATGTGGGCACACCCTGTTGTTGGGTTGCTACCAATTCCATCATCTCTTCAAAAGAAAGCAGCATTTGTTTTCCTCTTGGATCAGACTAAGCTGAGCATGACCATAACTAAAAAGAAAGATGTTTCAAAGGGTGGTTCCCACTAGAAAGAAAAAAATAAGACACTGGAGAAGACAGAATCCCTCCTGTCTATTACCATGGCTAAAAATAATATCTAGAACAATAAACAAATTACTCCTCAACTGCACTACAGAAAAAACAAAAGCTGTTGCAGGTTTTAAGACTGGAGAGAAAATTATTTCCTGCATAATGTGATTTTTCCCAAATTAGGGATAGTTCCCCAATTGTAAACTGAACGGAATTTTTATCTACCAGATGTTTAATATGTTTATGCCACTGCCAACATGCATATTGACTGTGTTTATAGTGGAAGGCTGAACAGGATCACTTACCATCTTGCTGTTGTCCAGATTGCTGAACTCCTTGCCAGGGTTTTGACATATGCCAATGACAACACTTTCAAATAGTACCTAAGTCTGATTTGGAGGATAAAACAGGCCAGGGACTCTTCCCTTTGGAGGTTTGAATTATACCACTAGGAGGAAACAAATTTTTATCTATATGAGCAGAAGGCAGACAGTGTTGCTCTCAGGGCTAGAGAATGGGACTCGGTCATATTTACTAAAGTAGACTTAGTAGCTTGGGCCGTGCTGTGTAAATAGGGAACACACCAGTATCTCATGGGACACACAAGTAAAGCTGGACTGGTTCAGTGAGACAAAATGTTGAAGAGGTCCTGTAGCCTCAGTTACTCTCTGTCCAGTGATCTCTATGTCTACACTACTCTTCTTTTTCATGGGGCAGTGATACCCAAAGGAAAATTCATACCAATATTTAAACCAAATGCTCAATGAAGTACAGAAGTCTGGGTGCACGAAGCACACACTTTCTCTGCTGTATTGGATTGCAGACATCCTTGGAATTGTTTCTATGAATTTGAGATAGAAAATGGCAACATTATAACTAGCCTCAATGAAAACTACTGACAAGAAGTCTCAAAGCTGCAGCTGGAATGATAAAGTTAGACAAGCTAAAGCAACAGTAAAGAATGAGGTTCCCAAAGGTTTTAAAAAAACACCATCATTTGTCTACGTTTGACACATGACATTAAGTGCTTAGAAGCTTGCTTGCCTACTGTCTAGATAGGATCCAAATCTCTTGAAATCTGTTATAATTGGGGTGTTTTGTTTTGTTTTGTTTTCTAGTATTGGTGCTAAGGAGGTCTGGTCTCAACGATCAGTTTGCACTGTGCTGTACAGATGGAGGTATCAGGTGGTAAAGTTGACACTGGGGATGTTCATAGACTCACTGGCCAGTCACAGACGGTTTTTGGTCTAAAATAGCAACTTTATCTGTTAAATGTGTCATTTGATTTCTGGTGAATTCTTTGATTTACAATGAAGTGGAAAAATGCTTGGCACTGGCTGCTGAGACTAGAGTCAGTGGTTGGCCGTTTTTCCTGGCAAAGAGGTTATTTCCCCATTTTCAACAAGCCAACTTGCCAAAAATGTGTTCAGGAGGAAGTGTAGTAAGTGTAGATGTTATAGGATCTTGTCAAGATCTCAAAAGCTTAGGGGTACCTTTCCAGGGCCATACCTCAGCAGTGAAGTCATCAAATCTTCTGTCAATAGACTTTTCACTTCTGAAATCAGGACTCTTTTTAGACAAATCCTTTGCTTGGAAAGCAGCAAATACCCTGTGCTCAGCTTCCACTCCTGTACCCACACTGAATTACAGTCTCAATATATTTCCTCTACAGTTAAATGTCATCATTATGAATCACTTCCACTCATTCCTAAGAAATATCACTTGGAAGGGCTGTAAGCTACTATTTTCTCTCCCTTACACTTGTTAGATTACACAGTGAGCAATAGGATGATTTTTTTTTCCTAAAAATATTTATGATGGTTAATTATTTAAATCAATAAAAGGAAAGCAAATTTAAACTTACAACATTCTGATCCTCTCTGATTTACAGCTAGGGTAGTCTTTATACTTGTGAATGTGAAAAATAATATTTTTGGCTTCTTAAAACATACATTTTTTGTCAAGATGTAAACAGCTTCTACAGATGGAAGACAACAAAGGATCAGGCAACAGATCATTATCTGCTATGTTTCAAATCTTTGTCTACAAATCTCTTCAGTGAAAGTTTGAAAAAGAGTTAAGATGCTGTCAATGCCATGTTATTTCAAACAACAACGTATGGAAGTCTGAGTGACCAGCAAATTATACTTCAGAAAGACAAAAAATAATTGAATTATCTAACTTCTGTATAGCAAACAAAGAAAACTGAGCAGTGCTATGGTTGGGAAGGAGCACATATTTCTCTCAGTAGTATCGTCCACTAACAGCTTACTGCAGAAACTGAAGCTTTGTTCTGCCAACACTTGCATACAGGGTTCACATCAGCATTTGCTACTTCTACATGAAAACATGCAAACAAACTAGAAACAAGTAGCCCAAGTGGACTGCACAAGAGCTATTCCTTTAGATACAGGATTCATGTTATAAGTCACAGAATCACAGAATCACAGAATATTAGGAGTTGGAAGGGACCTTGAAAGACCATCCAGTCCAACCCCGCTGCCAAAGCAGGATCACCTAGACCAGGTCACACAGGAATGCATACAGGTGGGTCTTGAATGTCTCCAGAGAAGGAGACTCCACAACCTCTCTGGGCAGCCTGGTCAGTGCTCTGTCACCCTCACAGTAAAAAGTTTTTCCTTATGTTCGGGTTGAACCTCCTATGCTCCAGCTTGCTCCTATTGCCCCTTGTCCTATCATTTAAGTCTGTTCCTAAGAAAATATTTTGCCATCTCCCTCCCCATCCCAAGCACTCCTCATGGTTATCTGACACTCTGTGCATCTACTTGTTTAGAAATGTCAGACTGTTGGTAGCTTTTCCTAATTTGTGATTGGAATGTGAAAACAAGTGAAGCACTCTTCTAATTATTTTCTCTTATGGAAGGTATGCAAAAGGTTTTTGTCTGCTGTTCTGAATATGTCGAAAAGTCTGAAATCTAGCCCTTTCCAACACATTTATACTTATTTTCATGTTGGTAAAAAAGACTGTCAGAAGACTTAAACAATAAATGCTGATCTTTGTTTTGGACTCTTCTTCTTAACAGAATAAATCCCATTAAAATAATATTAATTACAATAAACAGAAAATTAATGATCTGAGAAATCTCTAGTGTAGATCTGGTAGGCTTTGGATGTATCTACTGGACAGTACAGTGTACTTTTGATTTCAGATAAATACCTTCCCTAAATAGAAAATTACATGCTTTGAGGATGAAATGAGAAGAAGAAGGGTTTGCTTTGTTTTATTAAGCATAAATTTTACCATGTCAAGGCGTTTTTTTGTGACTCTGGGAAAATTTGTAGAATTTGAGTAAGACAGGAAGCATATTGGTTTTAATACTCTGTCTAAAATGGTGTTTGGGGAAGAGATATGTTTTTTCCTGCTTGAATTGAAACACAGTATGACTTTTTTTCTTTCATTACACCAGGGAGGAAGGACGCCAGACATGTAAAAACTTTCTCTGAAGATGCTGCTTTCTATATCCTCCCTACTTGGAGTCTCTCTTTAGCACACTTCTTTTTCATTTGTTTTCAAACCACTTTCTTAGTGAAGAGTAAGAACATCTTTCCCTGTATGAGCAACTATGCAGAGCTCTGCCATGGGAAAGTCATAGTCTTATCTGGAGAATGAGGGTGTTGAGCCAAGAGTAGAATTAGAGCAGAGAATTAGGAGGTGGTCAGAAAGGGCTGCCAGCTGCTTCAAATGACAGGGTATGTTAGATCATATTCTTTCATATGCACTAATCTTTCTTGCTTTATTTAATAACATTAATCAGAGACCTCAGCATCTATTTGTGTAAGATCCAGGCTAACTGGGAGAACAGACACTGATGGCCATATTGGAGCAAAAAAGGGGCTGCTAAGGAAATGGTACAGCAGAAAGCTTTTATGCTAATTAAATCGATCTGTTCCCTAAAATGAGAATTCCTGGGTGGATGGCAACAAATTGAAAATTCAGAACACATCACCTTTAAGAAAACAACATGAGGACATAATTACATTTATCATGCAGAATATAGAATCTGTAATCTCCAAAAGGAATAGCTAGTGCAGCAATCCTTTATATATCCAGGTAATAAACTGAGCTTTGTGAAACAGGTTACATGAACTGGAAATGCACTAAGCAGCAAATGAATGAATGCCAGCCCTTGGCAGGCTGTCAGTTCAGTGTGTGAATGGGAAACATTTTATTTAATGATGTTGCTATTCCACAGACTGCCAATATCAAGTGCTTTGTTCTCTTCCTATAGACCTTCTCATGAGCAAGATTTGTTACTGTAGATCTGTCTTCCTTTCTCATGCAGCATTACCTGTTGCCATAGGCATGGCAATACTTATGACTGCACAATACTTAGTGTTTTACCTGGGAAATTGTCAGTCCCTTTAACACAAATCTTTTCTCCTTCGCTCAAGCACTCATCACTGCTGCTTTTGTTGCAGCCATCATGGATGAAGTTCTGAGCCACCATGATGTCAAAGAGATAGTTTTGCTCCAACCACAACCTCATCCAAAGAGCACTATGGTACTGGGACGTTCGAGCTGGCCAAGTGCACCAGCTAAGGGGAGGCAGGCATCAATGTAGCCAATCTGGTTAGCTTAGTAACCATAACATTGCCTTGGCGTGGGACTATACTTCATATTGCTGGATTGCTAAGGACTTGAAAGCCCGACATGTTTTTTATAGAGTGTTGACAAAAAGAATGGAATCCTTTACTTAGGAAATATCAGATAATCTGAGTTTATGATACTTGAGTTTTTTTCCTGCATCTCATACATCAAATCTATAGATTGCAGAAAAATAATTAAAAGGGGGAGAGGAGGACTTTAGGTTGCTGAAGTTACCATTGTGCTACCTCCTATGAATTAGCCATCTGTGAGCAGTATTACTGTACTGTATAATAACAGTATCTACTGTTAATTTTTCTCTTTCCTCAATAGCTTACTTAAAAAATATTACATTTGAATACCATTAATGCAACCACATGGCAACAAGACTTGTTTGAAAGTACATTTATGAAGTGTCTCATCTTTTTAATAATAAAACATTGACCTGTATTCTTGCATCCCTTTAGGATTATATGAGGTCTATGTGTATGCATGTGTGATAGAAATGGCCATATTAAGAATTTTTTAAATGACTCTTTCGATGACAAGCTTATGCACTGTTATAAATTACATCGGCTGTAACAGGAGCTGGCAAACTTAAAGATCGTTCGACTGATGAAATCTTTAAAGAAACCGAGAATAACAAACTATCCCTTCCATGCAACTGTAAGGTACAAAATATAGAACAGAAGAGGCAAAATAATCACAATGACAGAAAGAGAAAGGACAAGTTTCATCTGCACAAGAAATGAGGAAAAGACTGAAAGTCTGAAGTCAGAGACAAGCACAAGCCAGAGTCAGAGGAAAGTGGCAAAACAGGTATGAATAATTCAGAGACAGAAAATCTCAATAGTAAATTTAATATTTAAACCATCTATATAATTTGTTCTTTTGTTAAAAAAAAGAAAAAAAAAGAATGAGTTTTTCACTCTTTCTCTGCGTTTCTGAAGCACTAACGTTTTGAAGGGTTAATCTTAGAGCTTTCTATGTCCATAAGTGGGGTTATTTACTCCCACTCTATTGACAATGTAACGTTTAATTCTACCCAATTCTACTCTCATCTAAGCCTCTACTTACCTATCTGCATGAGAACTGGAGTATGGACCTGTTCACCTCCTCCTGGCAGTGACTCACTTCTACTGTGTAAGGCTGTCCAATATAAGTTTTCTCCCAACACATTCTCCCCCTTTGGAAGAATATTTGTCCACTACTTACACAGATTTATTCTATACATCCAGATTCTACTGGTTAGAAGTGCATAAGATAAATATATACCTTGATTTCACTGTGTTTCTGAAGGCGAAGGAGGGGAATTTGTCATGGGGTTGACATTTGGCAGGACTAGGGTTTCTTTTGGTGTCATTCTTCATTTTTGCTATTATTTTAATACATCACTTATATATATTTATTGTTGGCATTGCATTTTGAAGTAGCTTTTTAAGATTTATTTTGTGCTTGGGAACCCTTGGGATCTAATCTGGACACAAGTATGATCCTTAGGGTCTGATGCAGCATTCACTCAAACCAATAGGTATTTTTCAGAGGACTTGGATTGTGATCTAAATTCTCACATCTGAGATGAGCTTTGGAAACCATGTGTTGTTTCCAAATACCATCACTTATCAGATAAAAAGCTATGAAAACATTCAAGATTTGAGAACAATTTTTAGTCTTCAGACAGAATAAATAATTTTAAATCTAAAGAGGCTGCCTGTTTGAAGAGAAAGCATGAAGCAAGTTCCAAACCAATATAAATTGAATTATGTGGGAAATGAAGTTCAGAACAAGTTTAAAATATAAAATATAATTTCAGCCATAGTAGTTTTGCTAAAAGTATCCTGCTGA